>NW_022726244.1:66118-67337 GCF_011630105.1 Anneissia japonica
CAAACATTTTTTTTCAGGGTGGGGGGGGGGGAAGCCCCGTGAACACTTTCGACGGATATTGAGGGACGTTTACATTTTTTTTTCGTCGGGGAATTCCCCCCCCCCCCATCGAGGACCTCGGACCTCGGGCAAATCCTGGCGTCACCACTGAAGTAAAGAATACATTTGTTGGCATTAGTAATAGGTTTATGTTGTTTTTTTTTGTTTGATCTGGAAATAATGATTTATTTGCAATGATCCATAATTAATTAATATTTATCTTATTGATTTATGATTAAAACCAAGTAAAATAAAACACAAAATGTGATATTAAAGTTATAAAGTTAAGAGTATCTTGACAGATAGTTTCCACCCACTAAATGCATCTTCAATTAAAATCACAAAGCTGTATAACACATAGATGTCTCAACTTATTATTACCACTATCAATTAACATTCTTAATCACAATTATATCAAATAAGTTTTAGACAATAATTGTAATCATATTATTGTTTTTTTTTACATCTTGCACTCTATTTTCCGACGATCTACTTTCCCGAAATGACAAGAATAAAGAAATCTTTAATCTTGTGTAAATCATCAATTTCTTGTGAAAATAACGATATAATTAACAATATATTATAATTAATAATACAATAATATATAATTAATTAATGATATCTATTTTTATTATTATCAAATACAAATAAATCATCAACTTATGACTATAAGGTGCATTCTGTGTAAAAGTTTGAGCTTTGATAAAACTAATTAATTATTGACATAAACTTCAGATCTATCAAAGTAGCCATGAAGAAATGTAAAGCTATTTTTCTTTTCTCTACTGCATCGTTGCACAACAATGTACATTGCACCTACAAAACAAAAGTATCATATAAGGTCTATAGAGTAGACAAAAGTGTGTCTACATTACCTGATAATGAAATCATTTATCTATATTAAAAATAATAATAATTAAAAGAAATAGTGATATTAAAATCATCACTGTAACCTAATATTGAAATTATAACTGGAATATACGTTGAATTGATAGAATTAGAATAATTTTTACTATGTTATCATATTATTATCATTACTTAACAATTAATATTTTTACTATGTTTAACAGTATTATTGACTGTTACATGTATAATATAACTTATTATTATTGCTGATATAACTTATTCAAATTCCTATTACAAACAAATTATCTCCTTATGTTTCATAATGATGATGAAT
>NW_022726244.1:67461-69845 GCF_011630105.1 Anneissia japonica
GAACTGTTACATGTGTTATTGCTAATATAATTTATTTAAATTCATATTATAAGCAACTATTCTCATTAAGTTACTTAATGAGACTAATATTGATATTATCAGTGTGCCTAAAATCACAGAAATGCATTTTATTTTCTTTAAAAAAAACATTACAAATTATCAATTTGATGCGACAATAACGATATAATTAGCAACAATAATTCTAATTAATATAATATCTAATTTTATAGTTAAATGTCAAATTATGAATATAAGAGGCATGCTTTCTCAGTAAAATCTGGAAATTTGATATAACTAAAAGTTGACATAAGCTTCAGATCCGTCAAGGTAACACAGTGCTGCATCGTAGCAAAATGTGTATTGCACCTACAAGATAAAAGTATATATATACATATATATATATATTAATATATATAAATCATCAAAGGTACATATACAGTGTTTAAACACTGTATATGTACCTCTGATGATTTATATTATATGTACCGTATGTTTACAACTCATAGCTGTTTTTTATTACTGTCTTTCTGTATTTAATTTATCGAAGCAAACGTGAAATCTTCATTTTTTAATATATATGTATATATATATATAACAATATATATATATATATATATATATATATATATATAAAACAATACGAAGTTAAAAGCAATGAAAAAATGGTATACAATCATTGAAAGTTAAGTGTAATAAAAACCAAGATTAAAAAAGCCTCATATAAATCTGACACTGATCTCTTCACATATAGACCTAAATTTAATAATGATCGGATACCTATGGTATTCGACTATAGTCCCAGCATCCTGGAACTGTCTAAGATAATTAAACGAGACTTCCTCTCCCTCCAAGAAGACCATTGATTAAAGAATTATTTTTACAGCCCCCCCTCTACTAGCACGTAGGCAATTTAAAGTCCACTCTAACATTATCTAAACACCCCTCCGCTAAACCGATACATGGCAACACACGATGTAACAGCTCTAGATGTCAATTATGCGACATCTTGTGCGACAGTACTGAATTGTAACTCGCCAAATATTATATACCTCACCACCACCCAGAAACATTGAAACAGACAGTGACCAACAATCAACAACAGATGAATATGACTGGAGGTAAAGGATTTCAAACGAGAATTTATATCAAATAACAAACATCATGCCACTTAGGACCTTCTATCAAGACTCAACAATCAAAATGGATGAGTCATGTTATAAGAAGACCAAATGATGATCCATGTAAAATTCTCATATTTCACTATATAACCAACGGAACAAGAGGAAAGAAAACCAAATCTATTCTTAAAAGCGTCATAGATGAACATCAACTAAATAGAAGAATAGAAGGAATTTATCAAAGAAAGTTTCACCCATAAGCATTAAATAGAATATTTTGTATTTTAGCATTCAGTTTTCCATATTTTTTGTGTTTGGTAATCGTTTGTACACAGGTCCCTCATCACACGCCAACATAATGTCAATGGCTGCCGAATGTCTGAAATCAGACGGATACAAATACAAGTAGTACCAGTACCAGACTATACTGCTACAAATGCAACAAGTAAAAATATGTTGGCGAAACTGGTCTAACTTTTAGATCTAGAATGAACAACCACAAATCATCTATAGAACACAACTCAACTAACTGCCCAATAAGTGCAAATTTTAATTCGCCTTATCACACCATCAACGACGTAACGCATAATGAAATCGATAATCCGGTTAAAAACTCACATTAAGGGACTACATAAGGACCTAGGCTCTACATGTGATTATGCCTTCACACACTATAATTCACTATGAATACAGTATCTAACAATATATGCTATAATATTATTTCTACTTATGTACATTTTATTATATTCATTGATTTCTAAACTGTATTTAATAGTCATCATGATATTATGCGTTATATTAATTAAACTCATACATAGCTTTATATTTCTGCAATTTATTTTCTGTTCCACAATTGATTTATTTATATAGGACCTTATATTAATCTTACTATGTTTTATTTCCTGTTTACTGTAGTTAAATAAGTCTTAGCATTAAGCTGGTCCAATGGCACCGCCAATAAACTATCGCTTACATAATCATTTTGCCGACATTTTATCATGGTTTAATTGTAACTATTAAGTTGTCACTGAACTTATATTTTGTGGTCCAATCTACTAATTACCATTTATTATTCTTTATGTATGTGTAAGATCTCCAAAATTTTCTCACGTTAACGTTGATAAAGATAACAGGAGCTATCGAAATATCCGTTTGATTTTGTTATAGCTTAATAAATTTGTGTTCCGCAAGCCAACTTTCAATGATTGTACACCGTTTTTTCATTGCTTTTGCTTTATATATTACTTGGAGCATACATGCAAACCC
>NW_022726244.1:69942-73066 GCF_011630105.1 Anneissia japonica
ACTCAAAAACCACAGATAAATCAAGAATTACATGATTACACTTTGTGATAATTATTATATTAAACATTATTATTTATATTATCCCAGTGTCCTAGTAACTGGCACACATAGTAATTGAAGTCTCATAATGAGGCTTAATAATAATGCTACTTTGAAATCGATTTTATTGTCAGTGTGCTTAAAATCACTTAAATAAATAAAAGAAAATCATTATAATAAATGTATACTTCTTGTTCTTTTTATTATTTATTGATACTTAAGATAAAACTAGACCTATTTAATAAATATTGATTCGCAATACAGCCTACCTTGGAGTTTACCATTGTAGGACAAACTGATCGCAGGGTTTTGAGTGTTTGGAATACATCTACAATTTTCTCTTCTTTAATTTTATCGATTATTGAATATACCGAGCAGAACAATCCTGATCGAAACCGCACCATTCCTGAAGAAAAATCGATAGAAAAAATTATGAGCATAAGGATGGCAATAATTATATATATGATTATTATATTAGTATTATATATTAGTATATAATTCTAAACGTACAGGCAGTGAATGATGATTGGCCGATTATGTTGAGGAATGTGAGCGCGTTGAACGGCTGTAATAAACCTGACAAACGAATCGACCTTCGGAACACGTTCTGCGTTACACCACTGCCGAAACTCAAAGTGTAAAATCTCTTGTACTTTATTGTCCTGAATTAAAAGAAAAATACACACACAATAATCATTAATATGAATAGGACTATACTCAGCCAATGCAATAATGGAAGGCCTCGCCTTTATTGAATTGAGTTTTTGGTTGTAGCTTGGTGTCAGGTTAGAATCTGAATATGCTTATATTTTTGTTCAATAACTGACATATTTAGGCTAATAAGTTGTATAGCAATTGCAAAATTTAAATAAAATATAGACATAACATTATTATATTATAAATATGTAGAGTACACATGAGTATACGTAGCCACTAAAAATAAGATGATGAAATTCTAGAATGTTAATTTATATTCCAGTAAATGAGGCGTAAGAACAATATAGTGCTAAGACAAAACAACGGACCTTCTGTAGCATGATTTTTCGTTCGATCATTAAATCGTTTTGCTCAGACGACTTGGTATTAATGGTAAATTGATCAATCTTCAGCTCTTGACTTATTCGCTGAGGAAGGTATTCGGCGCAAGTTTCAATTTTGTCATTAAGTTGAACGATTATGTCAGTCTTGTAATCTAACACTAAACGCCAAAAATCAACAGTTGTGTCGGCCGGCTCAGACATTGGGGCCTGGGTAACAATAAACGCGTTACGCTTGTTGTAACCCTGAAACACAAAACAAAACGGATAATTATCAGGAGCGTAGGGGGTGGGGGAGGGTGCTTAGCGTCACGCTTGCTGTAGCCTTGAAAGACAATAAACCTGGATGCTTTCTGCATTTTAGATTTACGTGAATTGATAATGTATTTTTCATATACTCATATCGGGTTATTAGTATTGGATAGTAGTAGGACTAACGTATGCCTTATGTCGACCACAAGTAGCGCCTATGCTGCTAGTTAACGATCATAATACACGAATGGTCAAACTGCGTCGTATGTATGTTCAATTCAGTTGTAATACCATGATAACTTTTTTCTAATTGCTCAAATTTATCTGCTGGTAACATCATAACAGTCATTAAGACGTCGACTAGATGAAAGAAGAATATTTGGTGATTCTATTGATTCATGTTATAATATTACCATAGGCGGATACGATGCTATGTAGGATGTTTGAATTAAGTAATCAAATTGTAAAATATGATCATCATTAATTTGCGAGGATTCGCCACTGCGGTAGTGCGTCACGCTTGGGTGCGTACGGGTAAATAGCTTGTTGATCATTCACGTTTTGCATGTATAACACTGAAAGTTTATATGATTGTTTAATGGTTTTTATCTTTGTCGCTATATGATTGGTGAATGTTTTCTTTTTCTTTTGTGTTTTACTTAGCAGAACGAGTTCACCGGGCTATGTACCCACACTAAGTTTATGTTTGTACACGGTATCAATATTCATAAGTTTGAGATGAATAAATGCCCACTACTTTCAGTAAACCTAAGGGTACGAAGATGTTGTTATTGGAGTGTTAGCACATGACACAAAACAACTTTAAGAGGCGCTAAAGCAGCGACCGCAACATTAGTTCAGGGGCGGATCCAGATTTTTCATTTTCAGAATAGGTTAGCAAAGAGCACATGATATTGATATGCGAGTGGACGCTAATGAGGCGGTCACTCTGGGAGGATTAAACTGTATTATACAAGGGAAGAGTTAATTTACACTCTCCCCTGATTAAAGAAAATAATACTTTACTAAACTTTACAGAGAGTTACTTGATTGTAAAAAAATGCTTTTTATTTCGACTTAAATTATTACTGTACGCGCAACATTCGAGATTTTATGACACAGTGTGCGCGCAGGGTTTAAAACAGGATCACTTATTACTCTCTAAATAATAAAAGGAGGATGGCTTACATTTCATTTATAATATTTTTTTACTTTACAATTACTAGTATATCGGGATATTTTTTTTAATTTTGGTTAATTTGAGGGTGGGGTTCAGGACCATCTTTACCCTTTGCTGCGCCATGCACTGTTTAGGAAACTATTTGAACAAAATGTGAAGGAGAGTGTGCGTAAAAGAATTTTCTTTCTAATCGACAACCAGTGAAGTTGCCGGATTTGTGAACTAGCAATATCAGTAGGCCTACATCCACACCTCTACGCAGTAAATTTAGACATTGGTAAATACTACCGTACTCTCTAACTGTAAGAGAGTGCCCCTGAACTCACTCCAATAGTGTGAAATATTAATAGTAAAATTCCACACTGTCACTTTATTTATAGATTATTATTCTATGTTACAAATGTACCCTATGAAGATTAATTCTCAATCTTGTGCATTTAGATTTAGATTAAACCTAAATAAAATATATGTAGTTAGGTAATGAATTAAGATTAAAAAAAAGTCACTTACGTCACAGAATGTAGCGTTAATGTAATCATTTCCGTTGGCGCATGGTGTCATCAAGAGAGGACGAGCACTATTTACTTCATAAATATAAAATAAATCAAGATACAAG
>NW_022726245.1:0-829 GCF_011630105.1 Anneissia japonica
TTACGGTATTAATTCAGAAATCACAATGGGATGCTCTGAATAAGGCCATTATCAAATGGGAATGGATGGGTGGGAAAAATATTAAAGTTTACTTGGAATACAATCAACTTGAACGGATTGAAGCCTGATGACAAGAGAGAGAATGTGACGTTGACCTCTGTCAGTCAAAACAAGATTGAGCCTTCAATCTTTTCATTTTGACTGTTACAAAGGCATCAAATAAATTCACAAAGAGACTGAAATTAATGTTCTGGTGATAAATAATGTTTACTGAGTAAAGTGAAATCAACTGCACAACGAACACACGTAAAATTAAAAGCGAACAAGAAGTTACGGTATTAATTCAGAAATCACAATGGGACGCTCTGAATATAAGGCCAAAGGCGGGTCGCATGTAAAGGAAGGCACGCCAGCAGCCCATACTAAGTGCAAGTTTTGCAGTTGATCCTTTACTCAAAGAGGGAGTAACCTAAGGCAATGAAACATGCACTAACAGCATGTATAACACATGAAGGGAAATTGCATCTAGCAGGTGGCACAGCATGCGCTGACCTGCAGCAGTGCAATACATCGAAAAGAACCTTGTAATTTACATGCGGTACCGTACGGCATGCGCTGACAACCAGTATGATACCTAATCTAAGAAACCCACCCTGTATGACATGGTACAGCATGCGGTGTTATCCAGTACGCTACTTACTCGAAGAAGAACCCTGTATGTGACATGTGGTACAGGAATTAAATTATTAGTTATTAGTTAATACACATTAATAAAACTTATTTGTTTTGTTTTATAGTTCATTTCCTACTCTAAGAAGAAACCTGTATA
>NW_022726246.1:0-754 GCF_011630105.1 Anneissia japonica
TTCCCATATGGGACCTATATTCTCCGGACCCATATGGGTAACATAGGGGCTATCCTTGAGGAAACATCCAGATTCTGCACCCAAGCTCCATGTGGGGCCCATGTGGTTTAACCCATAGTCCAGGTATAACCCATTTGGGGCCCATATGGAACCTTTATTTCCCAACCCATAGGTATGATATGGACTAGCCCTTAAGGCACCCTCTGGATTCTGCACCCAAGCCCCATGTGGGGCCCACATCTTTCAGAGAACCCATATGGGGCCAACATGGTACCCTTATGCATTTGTACATGGGTGGCATATGGGATTCTCACATGGTACCCATATGCAATTGCACATGGGTGGTATATGGGGCCCATTATTTTCTGGCCCATATGGATGTAATATGGGTCTGCCCATATGGGGCCTAACGTATTCTCCACAGAAGACCCATGTGGGACAAACATGGTACCCATTGCAACTGCACATGGATGGTATATAGGTGTCCCATATGTAAGGCCCATATTTTCTGGCTCATATGGATGGCATATTGGTTTACCCATATGGGAGGCTGTATGGTTTAGCTGACATGGACCAGAGAGAACAAATATGGAGGCCACACATTTCTGACTTGGCTTCTAACTCTGGTTTGAACATTGGCTGAGTCGATGACCATGAGCTAGGTGTACTCCTTGTCTGAAAATAAAACGTTTCAATTGTATGTATAGTACAAAATATTTTCACTGCAATGATTAAACAAAACGGTTATTTCATT
>NW_022726247.1:0-844 GCF_011630105.1 Anneissia japonica
TTTTTTTATATAAGAACACATTTTATAAGAACACTGAGGCTGAAATTGCTTAAAAATTAAGAACAAAATAAGAACAAATTAAGGCTGAGTTAAAGTGTCAAATGAGATTTTTATTGAAAAGAACTAGAAATACCAAGAACTAGAAATACCAAAAAAAAAAATTATATCTGTACTTCATGTGCAATAGGTGTGAGTATGTCATACCCTCTATATACAGTACAGTAGGTGCACCTACCTGTACATTTGGGATACATTTTTACGAGGGCCTTTTTTTGGTTGGACGTAATTCAGTACAATACTACACTAAATCTAATTAAATAAAAACAATATCAAGAAAACAAAATTAAAATCAACGTAGACTCAGAAGCAAATCATGTGTAAATTAATCTTTACTGAATTCATCGAATTGAGAATAAAATTACCGCATTGTACAGACCTAATCCAGACCAAATTCAGAAGTCAGAAGCATGTGGTACCGTATGTTGGTATAATAGGCCTATGCCTATAGGCCTAAAATACATATATTTCATATTGTTTCGATGTATTTATTTAATCAATTACTTTGCACTAGGGGCCTCTGTGCTCCCTCCACAGACTGTTTCCCCTTCTCAATTTTTTTCTATATTGTGTAATTTGACATAATATATCCATATACATCGTAAGATGAATTTAAAATCGTAGTAGTAGTAATAATAAATAGTAATAGGCTATAATATATTACTATTTCTTTTCTACGCACAATGACCGAGGATAACTTAGTCCGTTCGTTTTAAGGAGGTTTTGAGTACAATATCGTATAATAAATCAAGATAGCTGTTAACACCGTTAAATTTATTATTTACCT
>NW_022726248.1:0-555 GCF_011630105.1 Anneissia japonica
ATTAATATATACAAATTATTGTTTTGCAATTAAATTTTATATACCGTAGTTATACATATTAAAATTTTTAAAATTATGGACATATCCAGGTTATACATAAATAAACCTTATAGTACTGTAGTTTACTTTATGTTCATTGCCTTACAGTATAATACTGTATATATTTTTATATACAATTAGTTATTTTGGTTCAAATTAAACTTGTATGCATAATCATCAGTGACGTGCTACTGTATATTAAGTCATATTCATAATTATTTGCCAATGCAGACATATATACTTTCCCTTCAACTATCATCTTTACTCCTTTTCTTTTAATTTCACCAACTTTGAATGCTCTAAGACGATTGTTTATCCACCTGATTGATATACTGTAATTATGTTGACTATCATGGTTTTAGGCCTCATGAATTAATTAATTATTCATTCATGTATTTAATTATTTGTATTGTCATTGATATCATCCTCCATGTGGTAGTAATATGGCATTCCGGGTTCCTCCCCCCCCCCTCCCCACACCCGGCGAAGTGATTGACATCATTATACCTGTACTGT
>NW_022726249.1:0-1305 GCF_011630105.1 Anneissia japonica
GCCACTTACTATCAGACGCTTGACATATGGATTCATCAGAACCATCGTAGCAGTCGCCAGCCCTGTCACATCTTAAGGCGACTGGGATACAAAATCCTTGCTCGCTTCCTTCAATGCAAGTAAAAGATGCGGCATCACACACAGCTGTAATAGAAAACAGATGATGAAATATCTATGAAAATGCATCTATTTACATTTAAAATTGAATCCCTACACATACTAATGTGGCCAGAGTCGGTCTCGAACCTACGCCTTTCTATTAAAGCCCTGGAGATATACCGCTGTTCCACACGCTTCCACAGAAGCCTGGGGAAACAAGCATGGTAAATAAATAGCATTTTAGTTTTTTAAACTTATAAATTTTGGATAGTTGTGCACAAAACTTGAACTTACGGGCAATGCAATCCTGCTCGTCCGACCGATCGCCACAGTCGTCAACACCATTGCATACCTTGAAATCTTTAACACATCTTTCGTTGGTGCATTCAAAATCCAAAGCTTTACAGGGAGCTGGAAAAAATAATTAATTTAAACATGTAAGCAAGAAATTATTTAGTAAATCAGTAAATTATCATCTAGTTCATATTATAATCAATAGGTCAATCAATGAATGAATCGATCAACTAATTAATAAATCAATAAATCAATCAATCAATCAATCAGTCAGTCACTCACTCAGTCAGTCGCTCAGTCAGTCAACCGACCAATTAATAAATCAATTAATTAATCAATCAATCAACCAGTAGATCAAATTAATCAATTAACCAATCAATCAATCAACCTATGTGACTAATCAACCAATGTTACCAATCAACCAATCAATCGATCAATTAATATATATGAATGAGTTCGCCTAAATCCAAAAATATTTGGGGTACTGTGTATAGTATCGATCAACGATTTATTACCGTAATACTGCAATCCTTGTGAGTATTGCTCCAGGTCAGCTAGTATAAAGTGTGACGAGTCTTTGATTTGCGACTTTCGCACAGGGTTCGTGTTGCACACAGTCACTGCCGGGAAAACGATTTCACGTCCTTCTATATTGCTCACTTTTATCTAAAAATATTGCAAGAATTGTTAAAAATGGGAATCATTGTTAAGCTTAATATTATATAAGAATATTTTATTCTATATTGTTATATCTCATTCAATATAGGTCTATTGTATTTCAATGTGGGAAAACTGCAAATCATCTTTCATAAAAAAAAAAAAAAAAAAATAAAAAAAAAAAAAAAAAAAAAAAAAAAACCATTCAAAATAGGCAGTAAAAATTACATGTGGCGTATACTAGGACCAGTAAAG
>NW_022726250.1:0-1774 GCF_011630105.1 Anneissia japonica
CCGTTGCTCCTGCGGTGGAGACGGCAGCGGTTGGATATCGATAATTTGCTTGATGAATTGTCCCGTTAAACTGTCTGTCGTTCTTTTGGAGAAGATGCGATAGACGGTCTCGCTTATTTTCGAAGACTTGGCATCAACTCCTAACAGATTGGCGAGATCTGGACGATTGAAAACTGACAGAACTGAATGGCCGCATAACATCTTTCTGTTTCGCCTTTCGCCAAATTGTCTGTCTTTGCCGTTGACCAATGCAAATGGAATTGGAGTCGCCGAATAAACCGTCCCCTTTTCGTCCACGATCGAAACCGGTCCTTCTTCAGAATGAACGCACACGAAAGCCATAAGCAACATGACGTGATTGTCCGTAGCCTTTGAGATCACATCCTCCGCATATTGTAGGCCTCCGTGGTACTTCCGGAAGAGATGTTCGGCCTCGAACGGAGGCATCCATTTACCATAAACACCGTCTCGTCCATCGAAGAAACAGATCGTTGGCACGTATTTAGATTCGATGTGTGCGATGTGCATCAACGCTTCTTTAAGTGATGCCACACCTCCTCCGCATGTCCTTAGTAATTGGGACATGTCTCCTCTCACTTCTAACATATCTTTAGGTTCGCACTTTACCATCTTTGTTGCGTTAGTTTTCTGTTCGGTGATGATCTGCATCGAAGCTTTATATACTTGGGGGTTTTTTTTCTCTCTTCTCCCGACGAACGTCATCGATTTCTCATTACATCATCAAGATTTCAACCTGTTCTCTAAGGTCTTTCATAATTCTATCCCTCTCTTTCACTTCAACGATCAATTTTGCTACTTGTTTTTTCAGATCATCTATTTCGTCATTGATCGTCATCATTATGTCAAATTAGTGATATCTTTCGATTTTGTCAGCTACGTCATTTACCCATTCAATAACATCGTCCATCAGATAATCGTCATCGAAATCCATGTCGTACGCATGAGTTTATCTCTTGCATGTTTTTTTTTAATCTGTCATTTAAATAGAGTTAACAAGTACTCGATGATGTCATCGAATAAATCTGTGACGTCATCGAAATGATGACGAAAAGAATGCACAGGCTGTTCGTTAGTATATTATTGCCAGTATTTGCAGCTAATGGTTTCACTTTAGATATCGTCGTCGTCGTCGTCTCGTTGAAAGTTGTCCGTTGTTGTTCTTCGACTGTCTATTTCGTCATTGATCGTCATCATTATGTCAAATTGGTGATATCTTTCGATTTTTTCAGCTACGTTATTTACCCATTCAATAACATCGTCCATCAGATAATCGTCATCGAAATCCATGTCGTACGCATGAGTTTATCTCTTGCATGTTTTTTTTAATTTTTTTATTTGTCATTTAAATAGAGTTAACAAGTACTCGATGATGTCATCGAATAAATCTGTGACGTCATCGAAATGATGACGAAAAGAATGCACTGGCTGTTCGTTAGTATATTATTGCCTGTATTTGCAGCTAATGGTTTCACTTTAGATATCGTTGTCGTCGTCGTCGTCGTCGTCGTTGTCGTCTCGTTGAAAGTTGTCCGTTGTTGTTCTTCGACTGGGCAATGGATCATGCTGTCGTGTCGAATTATCCAGTCGTTTAATTTCAGGTCGAAAAGACATCCGACCATCGATGCCGAGTTACGCCCACCATGAACACGTTTTCGATGTTCAGTTCGTTGTCGCCATCCTCGATGTCTGCCGTTATTTTCTCTTGAAAGCCCACCCTCATCACGACTCGAAATCCTTCCCATTTGATCACGTA
>NW_022726251.1:0-1961 GCF_011630105.1 Anneissia japonica
GTTATTTTGATAGGAAAATTATCATCATCATCATCATCCTTATTATTATTATTATTATTATTATTATTATTATTATTATTATTATTATTTTATTATTATTATTATTATTATTATTATTGGTTTTTATTCGACGACCGGACGAAAGGGGCCTGTCCTGTCTGACGGGTCCCCAACTGGCGCCACCACTCGCCATCACTAATCATCATTAAATCCAAACGAATTGGCTTTTCTACCACCAGCTACATATCCAACTGCCTAAATGTTCAAATTATTTGACCAAAAAAAATGTGGCATTAGCTTTTTAACGTACAGTACGCCTCAATTTTAACTAATTATTTCGAACTTCTGCCCCTCTGGCACACGTTGCTGTCTATTTGTTGGTCTGTTTCCAGATCGTGATTTTATTACTGTCTTGATTACTTGGATGATAAATAGAAACAACCAGGAACAACACGAAATCCATGAAGCGGTCTGAAAATTATAGAAAATTATAGAAAATGTGTACATTATTAATCAAAGGAGGTACACGTAACAAATCAGACACCTATCAATTCCGCATTAGCGCAAGGTCCCTGAAACTCTGCATTTGCTTTGAACCCAGGATATAACAGGTAAGCGTCTACAGAATACATAATTAAAGTGGTACAGAAAATCCATAGCGTAAAGAAAACTTCCTGTTCGCAGGGGTTCCTCATGATTTGGCCGATGATGGTCTGAAGGGACTACGTGGTGAGGATGAATTGGAGGGCTATTCCCCGACGACAGCGCAAGATGGCATCGGGCGTTGCTCAAAACCTCTCGAAAGTGATCTTGCAATTCGCCCTCCAAACACCCCACATGTGCTCAATGAATTTAGTAAACATAGGCTATAGACATGCGGCTCCTTCATTACGCCAGTGATTGTGCAACAACATAACTTACAGTAATGTATTTGTCCTTTATGATTTCAGCTTACAAAATAAAGTGTGTCGAACATAACATGCTAGTAGTTGATGTGAGTTAACGATTAGCACATCGACAGAGAAGCAGCTCCACAAAATAATGAGCTAAGTCGAGTGAAAATATAAATTTCTGGATAATAGTAATATGAATTCCATCCCAAAACTATCTAACTATATTACATATTAACCAGGACATAATTAGTAAATTATAATAGTGTATTGAATCCCCAGTGTCGAATAGAGTAATATAAAATAACTTAAGAACTGTTCAATAAACATACAATGCTGTAGTAATTTTAAAATATTCAACTTAAGCTTCTGAAGTAACCACTGGGTGTGTACTTAATGAAATGACCTTCGAATAATATTTTTGTTCCTTGTTTTCTGTTATGCCAAACTGTTATACGTTATTGCGTATCTGTTTTTTTTTTTCTAAAAAGGTGAAATCTTGTCGTTACCGTGTAGAACATGTCCTCCTTAGACAGTGACCTGATAGCTAAAGTGTTAGGTCTACTTTATAACAGTTTCCTTTATTCTGTCTTCGAATCGATTTGTCAATTGGTATTGTGTAATGAACATGCTTTAGTAGTAACACATGATTGCAAACTTACCTTGGTACGTTTGAGACGGTTAATAAAGTTTATACCATCAACATCTGAAATGTCTGTGTAAATTCTGAATCCTTCGCATTGGCTACAAGATTAACCACACAGTTTTCAAGTTATTTGATGTAATTAAACAACACGTCATAGAACACCCAAAATTCACAAAAAAAAAATATAATAAAGGAAGCATTTGTACATATGACAATTAAAATCACATTTAAAATGCTTCGCATGGACTACAAGATTAAACACATACCGTAAAGTTTTAAAAGCTGTGTGACGTAATTGTATACACAAGAATATACAAACATATATTAAAGGAAGTACTATCTATTTCTATGCATTTAAATCAACTTGAACATACCTTTCATCAGGTATAAAATCTGGTTCTCGCAGTTCATTACATAATTTACGG
>NW_022726252.1:0-955 GCF_011630105.1 Anneissia japonica
AGTTCTTCGAGCTTTCCTGAAGTTGCACCCACACAATCATCGATATAGCGTTTGAAAATATCTGGAAACCAGAATCAGAGAACAAGTTAGTCATAGATGTGATATAATCAGTTTTCTTCATTATCGCAACACCATTTCCTTTATCAGGTTTAAGAATTACATACTTATTACGTAAGATTTTTAAAGTGTTAATACGTTTGGCATTACAATTTCGGTTATCAAAGTCAAGAAAGTTACATGTCATAGCACGAATTGAGTTCTTAATTTTCTCACGTTTAATAAATGATTTAGGTAGAGCATCAGCATTATTAAGTTGTTCCCAAATTGATTCAGCATAAACAAACATATCAGAGTCCTTAGGTCGTGTAGCTAATCCATTACGGATACCAAATGTTAAGACAGATTCTTCTTCCTTAGATAATGTTTCGCCAGTTAAGTTAGTAATTATATGGTTAGGGTTCCTACACGTTCCATTGATTATTGCATGTTCACGTAGAAGGTTGTTAAATTTACGACCATGGCGGTAAGATACCTTACGCATTTCCTTATCTACAGTAGTCCTAACATGATGCTTAATTACTAAGGCACGTAACCATGTAGTAGACTTAACGAGAGAGTCGTCAGAGACTGAAAAACTGTTCTTGCTTACCTTAAGTTGAGAGTGCTTGTCCTTTATTTCGTCCTTTAGAATGCTGCGATGATATTTATTCCGTAGTTTATTCCGTGCCGACTTCAGGTTTCGCCATCTAACAAACTTTGGATATACCTTGTTATCGCGACATTTAACGAGAAAGTCCAGGTCAAGTTCCGTTTTGCGTAGTTTCCTATAACACTTTTGGTATTTGGTGGTCGCTATATGGACATCTGGCTCAGTAGTACGAAGCGTTTTCAAAAAACCGAAAGGTCCACTGATTAATCTCAGATAAGAAAGTATAATACATACTCCAAGTATTGA
>NW_022726253.1:0-688 GCF_011630105.1 Anneissia japonica
CGAACGGGGTGGATTTCAGAAGGGGTGTCCCTCTCCCTACAACTGTTGAAAATAGTACCTCTAAATGGCCGGTAAATTTATTATCATCACATCACCATTATAGGCCTAGTAAAAAAGAAGTGCTAACAAATTTCTCATACACGTTTATCAGCGATTTTCGGCAACCAAAGATCTAAATAATCTGTGTGATGGTGTATAGAAAATTAAACCTGAAAACATTGTCTTTGAAGTATTCGATGCACATTACCTACTTCAAGCCCCCCTCCCCATCCCATGATCTCCACTCATGGTCATACCCAAAACAACTTAGTCCTAACTATAGCTTACTACCGGATGCTTATTTAAAAATTATAGTTATTGGACAAATTACAGATTTCTTTTTCGCCTTTATCACAATTTTCTTCGCATTTTATTTTATTAAAATTATTATCCATTATCAATATCACTGTCATCATCGTCATCATTATTGTTATTATTATTATTATTATTATTATCATCATCATCATCATCATCAGTAGTAGTAGCAGCAGCAGCAGCAGTAGTAGTAGTAGTAGTAGTAGTAGTAGTAGTAGTAGTAGAAATACTAAACAAAATTTATTATTTATCAAAATTTATTATTATAATTATTATTATCATTATTATTATTATTATTATTATTATTATTATCATTATTGTTATTATTATTATT
>NW_022726254.1:0-505 GCF_011630105.1 Anneissia japonica
CAATTGAATTGTACTTAGTTGTCACTTACACAATCACAGTGTATTAGATTACAAAATTACGAACAACCAAAATTACATACATCCCAAACCACATCAGGACCTACTATGGAAGTGATAGTGTCAAATAAAGGTGGACGTAAACTCTGCCATGAAGGCTTTATGTACACAGTACAAAAATCAACTACAAGTCATATCTTCTGGAGGTGCGTTGAAAGGATGAACGGTTGCAGATCTCGTTTGATGACAGACCTTGCCGTTATAGAGCCAAATATTGCGTCAGATCATAATCATCAATCTGACCAAATAGCTGTTAATGTAGCAAAGGCACGTGCAGTGATGAAGGGCAGAGCGGTTCAGACCAATGACAATCCAGCTAGGATATTTTCTGAGTCCATACAAGAATTAGACCAGTTAACAAAAATGCATATGCCAAAAGAGTTAACCTGCAAACGAACCATCCGCAACCAGAGGTCACACGAATATCCACCCGAGCCTAACACTCTAA
>NW_022726255.1:0-636 GCF_011630105.1 Anneissia japonica
TTGATAGTTTCAAATGTTTTATCAGTGAAACTATTGACATCGAGAGGTCGCAGATTCGAGTCCCGCCAGAGGCATTTTATTACACAATTTCTTTATTCATTTATTTTTTACATGACAACATTCATTGAGAGCTATGCTACATGATGTGTTATTGTGTCCTTTATTCAAACACTGTATTTACCTTTCTTTGATGATTTATTATATATAATTTAACAGTGTTAACAGGTATCTTGATTTATATTATAACAGGGGCTTATTTATGAATTTGAGTAGCAGGAGAAATTTGAAAGTAACAGGAGAGTAAATTAA
Source organism: Anneissia japonica (assembly GCF_011630105.1). NCBI lineage: Eukaryota > Metazoa > Echinodermata > Crinoidea > Comatulida > Comatulidae > Anneissia > Anneissia japonica. The sequence goes on from NW_022726255.1 coordinate 310, forward strand.
AATAGGCCGGGGCCCCCATCGGGGTCCAGGGGCAGAGCCCTGGTCGGGGGTCAAGGGGGGAAGCGCCATTGCGCTCCAAGGTTTTAGAGTTTTTTGAAAGCCCATTTGATGGAATTTCTCTACACCATTTTTTTTAAAAATAGTTTTCAGAATCAACTACTGAGCTGTAAAAAACTTGATATTTTTGCATATTCTTCATACATAGGCCTAGCCTAAATAGATACAGTAAACCAGAAACTTTCGCGAATTGATAATTTCGGCTGTTTTCGCGACATTAAACTTTCGCGAATCTTAAAAAGCCTAAATTTAATTCATGAGAGGAATATC
>NW_022726256.1:0-590 GCF_011630105.1 Anneissia japonica
GAATAAAGAGTTAAATGTAAGGCAGTGATTTGTTGATGCTGTTGACTAAATGCTATGCAGATTCAAATCTAGCTATTTTGAAATTCAAACTACTAAAATCAATTTTACCCAGTATTTGTTGGCATATAATCAGGTTTGGTGATCCTTCTTTCTGCCTCCATTACATAGTCTTCATCAATAAAACAGATAACAAAGTGTGCCTGTAAACCAGAGAAAATATTAAACTTATTATTTGATAAAATATTTTACTTAACATAAAAATAACGCTAAAAAGAAAAGATCGACGTTTCGACTCCTTCATGGTGTCATTTTCAAGATCAAATGATGAAGTAAAAAATATACAACTATAATCAATAGAAAAAAGCTAATCTACAATGTCAAAGTTCATAACAGTGGGATATTAATCCCTGTGTTAGATAAAAAGCTTTGCTTTGACAATTAAAACCCAGTCTGAATAAACAATAGCATGGTTCACGTCGAACTTTATCTAGATATACCCGTCTTGAAACATGATACGATAATCCTCTAATTGCGTTCGATGCCAAGTTAGAGCCAGATAAACAGCCAGACCAGTTTCAGGCCGTCGACGT
>NW_022726257.1:0-606 GCF_011630105.1 Anneissia japonica
AAACAGAATACTGGGAAGATACCAGTAAGCCTAACCTGGAATTATATACACATACACAACTCAATACGGTATGAAACTTATATCACATCTTAACTAAGGACCTACAACACTCATATCTCATAACAAGTAATCATTGCCAATCAACTTCCCCATAACAATTCTACCTTACATTTCCACCTATTTTTAACAAAGCCATATTTTTTTTTCTTGGATGAACCAGAATCAACTTGAATGGCCAAAACTTGGATCAAAACTCTGAATATGTTCCCCGGAGCAGAACTGTGTCTGTTGACTGTTCACGGCACGAAGTTAAGCTGGATGGATTCAGTCCCCTCCCTGGTCCCCGGATTGCTGGTCGTGTTCCTGATCATGCATATCTTTCACCTTATCTGCGTAATCACTGAAGATATCCGCAAAACGCTGCAAACCACGCTCTGGAATCGTAATTGATGTACGGTATTGGTTTCTTGGCTGTCAAAGAGAATATTATGATTCATCTGTTAATTCACCATCATATGAACTAAAGAAAACTGAAAATAATGGTGAGGCAACAAATTAAGCATGCAGTACTTGTTTTCTAACTGCTTTGGTGCTGCAAGCAGCTCT
>NW_022726258.1:0-979 GCF_011630105.1 Anneissia japonica
GAGAAAGCGTTAAAACACGTTCGGAACGTCAAGTCCACCCTGGAATTCTTCTGCAAGGAATGCAATATTCGTCTGGAGCCATTCCAGCGGGATATATGCAACGCGGTCATGGCCGGAAGGTTCAACAAGGTGTTAGGCGACCGAGCTTCCGAGCTTCGAATTCCGGCGCTGCGCATATCCGTTGTCAACTGGGCGCAGGATCTAAACTGCGCCCGCACCAATCGGGAGGACATCATCAAGCTGCTGGAGATGGGCCGGCGGAGGTACGGAATCTCGTTCCAGGGCGTCCCGGACGGCGTGAAGGTGACGCAGAGATCTGGCGCAACCGCAAACTTCCGGAGCAAACCAAACACTGCGAACGTGAGTGATTTCATATTTGTTTTCTGAGCGTGCGTACATATCTTTTGGCATAACCTCGGCAGCTCTCATTTCCGACCATGTCGCGCGAAACGGCGTTCCCGGCTTTCGTCGCAGGTCTCGCGTACATGTTCAAGGCGCACAGCGAAGGCGACGATCGTTCAAGACTCGTAGAACTCGTCAGCTCGTGTTTGGGCACGACTTCCAAGAGTTCGCACAGGACCAAGTGGGCGAGGTGCAGCGAGGAAGAGAAAAGGCAGTTCGAAGCGGCCGTCGCGCTTGGAGGGTTTCTTGCCGACGAAGTCGAAGACGACGACGACGAGGAACAGGAAGAGGAAACCGACGATCGGCGCAAGAAGGCGTTCGTCTGGTACTTCTACGACACCCTCCTCCTTCCGCACCACAGCAAAATCGCGGCGGCCGTTGCCAACCTGGATGAGATTCGCAGATGGCTGAGATCCGATCTTGACGAACGGAAAACGTCCAACCACGTCGTGCCGAAGACCGACAGGGTGCACGAGTCGGCCATAATCAGGGTCGTACTGGCGCATCTGAAAAGCGTCAAGACCAAACCGTTACATCCGATGCTTAAGAGGGTGTTGGAGTTCACGCGAACCAGCTG
>NW_022726259.1:0-1110 GCF_011630105.1 Anneissia japonica
ATTATTAATGACATATCAAATATCCACTCTAGAACAAAAAATCATTTTGCTAGTTCTCTTTTAAGAATAAAATAATAAACAAATAGAAGACATACACAAAAGTATGGAAACATGATTGTGAAACTTTAATTAGTAAACTTACTGAGGTAACTTATTATGGTGTCATAGGCCTTCCATTACAAGTAATAAGAGATTATCTTACAGATAGACAACAATTTACCTTTATTAATTCACTTGATTCTAACTTATTACCTATAACCTGTGGAGTACCACAGGGTTCTATTCTAAGTCCTCTGCTTTTTTAGTTCCTATGCATGTAATGCAATAGGAACTATTGTAATCACTCTTGCTATTTCCTATGTTTTTTATTGTGTGTAGTGTGTATGTGTGTGTGTAGACATTTATGCAAATGCGCATGCGTCAAAGAAAAGTTTTCCGACATTTTGTTTTACATCGCGTGTGTGTGTGTAGCATAGAGCTATTATACCTCTATGGTGTGTAGACATTTATGCAAATGCGCATGCGTCAAAGAAAAGTTTTCCGACATTTTGTTTTACATCGCGATGCGAAGATCGATGTGAAGTTTCTGCAGAGTTCAGTCAGGGCTCACGCTAACCGACCGGAATGTCGGCATGGATGAAACTATATTGGTTTTACGGCAAAAAAAATCATCTGCTGTAGGCATAGGTATTTTGAAGAAGGCCTAAAATAAAACTAAAATGTTTTAATACTTGCTGAAATACATCGTTTCTTCATTTAGATCTCCATTTTCACTTAGTCCATGCGACGTGTTTTTCTGTTGTATACGTATGAGTAGTCATATGAAGGTACTATATCCCCGACAGTTGGCTGTGCAGCAATGTACCCTTTGAATGCAAACTGAAAACAGGTGAAAATATAAAGGCAGCCGACTGTCGGGTACATAACGACTATCTAGCTTTCCACAAAAACATGAGGCCTAAGCTAGGCCTAGTTCAGCGATGCAAGGGTAGGCCTAGTTAGATCGTTCAATCAATGATATCGTGTTATCGTCTAATACAATTAGATAATGTGTGTAATATTTAAGAATGCACCACGTAGGTCGCTTTCTTTGTTATGCGGTTGTAGTGT
>NW_022726260.1:0-708 GCF_011630105.1 Anneissia japonica
ATGTCCGTATCCCAATTTTTAATTTTAAACACATTTATCCGCTATAATTTATTTAAATTTAAATTGGAATTAATACTATGACTATTTTGATCAGTAGTATCTTTGTTATTGTTCAATAAAAGTTTTGTAAATTAATATTAATCCAATTTAATGTACCCATGCAAATGTTAAATGTCCACTATGCACTATTATCAGGGAAATGCCTATATTTCACACATTCATGTTGTTACAGAGTTGATTAAGCCTTTTCAGGGTCATTATTGACATTGTTTTATATTGCTTATTTTTAGCCATTCCGACCCTCTTAACGTTATTGATTTAGTGTCGTAATTATGATACGAAGCCAGATAGGTGAACAGGGCTCTGGGGAATGGAGCCAAAATATCCTGAATAGTGCAGTAGGTGAGTAACATAATGTGTTTATGTACAGTACTTACTGTTATTACCACTACCACTTTTTTCTTTAAAAAGGTGTCAAAATGCTCAGAGCAAAGGACCTGTACATTTGGTATTAGATACATCACCCATTTATACATGTATCCCGCCACTACTGGTTGTATATCTCAATATTCTTCAAACCTGTTATTTTTAGCAGTTTATTACATTAACTTAGTATAAACATACTCCAAATAAAGTAAGACTATTCATTTTGATTCAATATTTCGATCTTTTATTAGATCATCATCAGGAATGAATAAAGATTCCAAC
>NW_022726261.1:0-605 GCF_011630105.1 Anneissia japonica
GAGTGGTCAGATTTCCCGACGAAAGCAAAGTGGGCGTGGTCAAGCTTCGACTAAAAGGTCTCTAAAGTGGTCCGGGGTCCCCTGAAAATTTTGACAATTTTGGGGTTTCAAAGGCTTCTTTAATCGATTTTAGAGATACTAATATGTAGAAAATCCATATATTTTTTTTTCTCCCCGACGAATTGTGCCGGAGAAATGTGCGTATTTCTATCCCCCACCTATTGAATAACATGTTTCGATTGATCGGTGGAAACTATTTGAGTCTTACCGTTACTAGCGCCTGTTCTTGTTGAATGGTAAGTACTATTCAATTTTCTTGGATCATTGAATGTGAAGCAATTGCCATACTTGTCATTTTGGGTTTCATAGAATCTAAAAATAATGTGCATATAAATAACCGAGTTGAATATTGTTGCGAAGGTCATAAAAAACGACAGTGTAAAAACATACGCAAGAACGTGCATTTGTGGGACAACATGTGTGTGCGACACGCGCGCATATTTTTGACCTTGCTCTGATTGGGCAGTTGTAAAGCTTGATTGACACTTCGAAAAGTCAATTACTATGCCAAAACTATTATTTATATTCTGAGTAATACACATTTT
>NW_022726262.1:0-1407 GCF_011630105.1 Anneissia japonica
AGGAAATATATTTCACCAAAGTCCGATATTCGAACAACAGAAGAACATCTTCCATTCGGACGGAATTATTATTATTATCTGTAATTATTCGCATCGATTCCTCGTCGATTTCTAGCAAGAGTCGTACCTTCGAATATTACAACGACGGATGTGAGGGAAAAAAACGCATTGCAGTTGCAACCAAAGATTCGAAATGTTTTTTCACATATACCTACGAATGGTACGACGAAATTCCTTCCCTAAAGTTGCTGTGCAAGCGAACGATCGTCTCAAAGGACGTGCATCGCGAAGTCTTACCCAGGTTACTTAGAACGTACGTACAACAGAAGGATAGACCAAAAGTCTTTGTGTGGATAAACAAATACGAATATTATGTCATTCCGTCTTAGGTTTCGACATTAAGTACGATGTACGTTATTCGGTTCACAGTAACTTTCATTATCATTGATTATGTGGGTTGAGTGTTGATTAGACGAAATAAAAGAAAAGAAAAACAAACAAATTATGTGTCATTCTTCGTTTATTTAAATTTTAAATTCAACAATGCATTTGCCCATGTTGGCATGTTCCTAACTCTAACAGAAACTGATTATAAAAATACACAGATATGTAAAAAAAGCCACGATTTTTTTTTTACCGTACCAACAAAGTAAATTTAAAGATCAACCAAACAATGCCTATAGCTTCAACTATACAAAGTGTCCACCCGATTGCCGCGAGTGCGACGAGACTGATGTGATCCGTCGACGGCGAGTCCAGATGGGCGTTCTTCGCCTGCACGTTCGGCAAGTGCTCCGAACGCCTTCGGTCAAACTCGACGTCGGCGTTCGGAACGTGCTCCGACGGTCTTGGTTCCAACTCTACGTCCGCATTCGTCTTTTCCACTGTCTACACGTGCTCCGACGGTCTTGGTTCCAACTCGACGCCGGCGTTCGTCGACATCAAACTGCAATGCGGATCTTGCTTGCGTGTGCGATCGTTCAGGAGTCGGCAATGCCGTTGATGTCTCTATGAAAAAATTAGCCATGTTCGTCTGTCGATTGGTAGAGGTTACGTACAAAAAGTTCCCGTGCAAGCCGGCGTTCGTGATCGGTTGCTCCGTCGCGCGCATGACGTACAGAAGGACGGCCCGATTTTCCGACAGCACTAATTTCAAGACTCGACCGTCGTCCGTTCCGACGAAAACGACCGTACGGTTACCGGTCTCAGTCACGGTCAACGTCTTCAACCTGTAGTTTTGTCGAACGAGCGTAAAGAGCGGGTCCCCACTTCCGACCGGTTCGTACAGCGACGGGTGGGATTTCACGAAGTTTAGATCTTCGTACGAGAGTAGAGTCGAGTAGACCGAACAATCGCCCGGTCTGTTGTCCGGAACGTCCTCGTCCGGGATGCGTCCCCAAGGCGCCG
>NW_022726263.1:0-976 GCF_011630105.1 Anneissia japonica
GAAATGTAATAAATAAGGTAAAATCAAATCCCACACAATGTACCGGTAATTCAGACAAGGCAGTTTAATATATGTGATTTATATTAAATATGATAATAGATAAAAATTATATAAAATATAAGCATACTATATGTGAATTTTTGCCGGTGTACAACAAACAAAAACGTAATTAAGATATAAGATATATTTATTTAGATTGAATGAATGAAATTGAAACAAAACAAGAAGTAAGAAATCTTGTCTCGGAGGGACTCAAAAAATAAACATACATACGGGATTCGAACCTGCGACTTTTTGCATAATTTCAATAACCGTACGTTGACCAGCTTTCGGGTCGTGGGACTGGTTTGGGCCCTACCTAAGCTGGCCAAACGTTTCGTTTGGGTCTATACCCCAGCTGCACTGATGAGGCCTGGAAGGCCGAAACGGACCCGTCTGCAGATATTGGGATTCCTTCCAGTGGATACTTAGTTTATTTTGTCATTCTGATCGGATTTTCTTTATTGTTCCGTTTTAATTTTAAATAGTTTTGCATTATGTGGCCGTTTGCTGTTTTATGGGTTTTCCCATTTGCCTTTTAAAATTTATTTATATTTCATTAAAGAATCTCTTTTGAGATCCAGCAGGCCGCCATTGATGCACGGTAGAGAAGTTGCATCTTTAGATCTCCGATCTTGTTCACAAATTCGCGGACTAGTGCTGTCTCGTAAGAATTTCGTAGGACGCGTTAAGAGTGACAAAATATTCTCTGTATCTACTGGAACCGAGCCACATAGCTTGTATTCCACTATTTGCATTCACACCTGGGCTGTGTATATATATTGCCTTGGTTTGGCTCTGTGATCATTAGTGGTCGTGGGACTGGTTTGGGCCCTACCTAAGCTGGTCAAACGTTTCGTTTGGGTCTATACCCCAGCTGCACTGATGAGGCCTGGAAGGCCGAAACGGACCTTCTGCAGATATTGGGATTCCTTCC
>NW_022726264.1:0-2023 GCF_011630105.1 Anneissia japonica
CGTCACCTTTGGCCGCCCCCTTACTCTTCTACCTTCAACTTCTAGATGCCAGGCTCTCTTTACTGAATATTTACTAAATATTCATTGAAATTGCTATTGTGATTATTATTTAATTATTACAATTATTATATTCATTTATTACTATATAAGTATAAAGGTTATTATATTCATTTATTATAATGTATAAGCTTAAAACGAAGTAAAAAAATTGGGATAGCACAATAAATGACATGAGAAACGGAAGACAGAAAAAAGAGAAACGGAAGACAGGAAAAAAAAAACATATGGGAGGGGTGTTTACATCCTTATTTTTGTTAAAACAGTTGTATAATCATATACAGTAGTGAAAATAATTTTGCATCACATATCTGCAAATGTTGTCCAATAAATATATACATAAATTTGTTTTTGCCAATAATATTGTAGGACTATCCTGGAGATGAAATTTTGGTTGTATATGACGCAGACTATAAACATGGACAGAACTTTATCGTGGCCTTAACAGAAGAAGCCAAAGAAAAGCTGATGCGTGTAAGTGTAAAAAAAAGATGGGTTGAATTGAAAGTGAAGCATGAGGTTGGGGGTGGGGGACTGAAGTTCCCTGAGTGGTTATAATTTCACGTTTCGAAAACTAAACGTAATGTCTTTTTACTTGAATAAACCGAAGATACATCAGAACTCCTTATACAATCGTTTTTATTCTTTTCAGTTTATTGTGAGTTACAAAAAACACGGTTTTAGGGAGTAATATTTCAAGTTGGCGATTTAGCCTGACCCTGACTAAAAAAATTGACCTGTGGAGGTATCATTTTAGTGGAGGTTTACATCATTCAGTCGTAGAGTTAGTCGAAGTTTGTTTTAAGAATACCGGGGTTAAACTTGAATATAATTTTCTGTCTACCTCATTTTTTTATAATTTTGAAATATTTAAGGCTGGCTGCCCCCGTCTCTCCTTGAACCCACCACTAATCTGGCTTCCTTAACACATTTAACTTTATTTTGCTGCACATCAGCACTGACTTCTGTGAGAAAATTGATAATAAGCATTAAAAACATGCAAAATTATGAATTTGCAGAGATGGGGTAATTTCAGCGAGGTTCTTGCTTGCTTGTGGGGTGCGGGAGGCCGTCCCAATTTCTGGGAGTCTCCCGTGAGTTCTGGAAAACTTGGGACACCTGCAGACCGCTTAAGTTAAGAGAAGGTACTTTAGAGGAAGGAGGAGTGGCAAAGCCACACACAGTTTGGCCCAAATGCCAAGGAAAGAGAGACAGGCACTCAGGCCTGTGAGCACAGAGCTTCAGGCTTCAACCTTTACCTTACTTACTTCAGAAAGATGTGTTTTAATGTGCATTCTTAATTCATTTTGTAGTATTTCACTTGTTGCTAAAATCTGAATTCAGAGGGGGTGTCTTAGGTCCTTGAGTAATCTTGTGGCAACCAATGAAGCTCATTCTGAAGTTACAACATATGTCTATAGAAATTGAGAAATCTATTGGCACATGTGTGTTTTTGCTGTTCTAGCCTTCCATATCAGACCAGGTTGATGGTGAAGAAGGAGAAGGAGGAACGGAAGGACAGCAGCAAGAAGGAGGTGATGAAGAAGTTGATTTAACAGTTTACACATACGTACCACCTGAACCAAAAGAATGGGTTTCATATGGCAGTGAACATGACATAGAGGAAGAGTCTATTCAGGAAAAACGAGAAAAGGTAACACATGGAATCAGCACATCTTATTGAAACTTGGTAACCAGGGGTGGCGCCAGTGGGGGAGCCAGGAGACCACGGCCCCCGTCAGGGAGAGTGGCAACATGTAAAATATAAGTGACACACTGCCAACAAAGGCAGCTGGATACCATGAAATTGATTAAGCACAATGAAAACTATAATAAAAGAAATATAAATTAACAAAAGTCATAATTAGTACGAGTTAATTATTGTTTTATCACTATAGTATATCAGTCCGAGTGACGCTATTAATATTACGTACTAAACTTATTTAATGCTATACTATCATGGCCT
>NW_022726265.1:0-525 GCF_011630105.1 Anneissia japonica
GAGAAGAACCGATGTTGGAAGAACCAGACAACTCACTACCGTGTCCAAACACCTGAAGGGAAAAATATATATATATATATACAACATGAGTTTTTTTTTTTGTTTTTGGGAGGGGGGGAGAGGAGGAGGAAATTAAACAACAACAACAACAAAAACAACAACAACCAATTCTCTCGGCAGTGAGAGTGAATGCACTGAGTACATACATGTGCCTCATCTCTTTAGAAAACTTTCCTTCAAAGTTTTCGAAATTGCTATTGCGCAACCGGTCCAATGCATCATACGTCATAAAATACAACGCCGTTGTCAATGTAAACGACACGGTGGAAATATCTACCACATCCGTACAGTACGCTGCCATGGTTGTGTTTGCGAACTAACAAGCTGCAATGCTATAAATAAAATTAGATGACGATGACGTCATGTATATAATACCTCGTGAAATGACTTTTTCTGGACTGACGGAGCGCACGGAATTCCACATCTGACAAAGATGTACTCGTCTCTCGTAATCTCGGCTTCTCT
>NW_022726266.1:0-1521 GCF_011630105.1 Anneissia japonica
TTTAAAAAAATTGACGCGTATGGTCTAAATCGACGCGCGCGGACCAGAGACAGAACATTTATTTTGTTTGGCCTAATGAAACAAATATATTATGCAGTACACCAAAAGCTGAGGCTTTAACGATATATATGTTAACATAGGCAAAAGATTACTTAAAATAAGGAACAAACTAATATAGTACTAACTGTATTTCTGTCAAAATAATCAATGTTGCTCTATGTTTGTAAAACCATGGAGGTATACAAAATTTTATACCTCCATGATAAAACCTGTGTCAGAGACGGATATAAAGAAATATATTGATCAATGATAAACTAAACATCATCAAATCTGCAGGACATTATGATATAGGTGCACAATATATAAAACTCTATTCTGATATTCTTTCAAAACCTATCCCACATTATAAATGTTACACTGGTGACTGGTATATTTCAATGCGAGCTAAAAACAGCAAAAAACACCTATTTGTAAAGGGGAACATAATAACATACAAAATTACGCACCAATATCGATGTTGCCTTGTCTCTCCATGATGAAGGAGTAATTTATGACCAAACATTATCATACTTGAATGTAGTAAAACTAATCTACGATGCACAATTTAGATTTCTATAAAAAACTGTTCGACCAGTCATGAACGCTTACAATAGATTTTATGATAAAATGTTTAGCATAGAGAGTTTCTTAGATGTCAAAAGCACCAACACCATAGATTTTGGATTATTTTTGTCATTTAGATATTTTCCTTAACTTCCTTTTTCGCTCAGCAACCACAACTACCAAGTGCGAGTATTCAATATGGGTATATTTGTTTGCACTTTACATGTTTGAATTTTTGGTGCCACGCCACATACTATTGCATCCTTGAAATATTCAGTGACTACCGCTCTATGGCCGACTAGGAACATTTTCTTCTCTGATCATAAAAAGAAAAAATTTATTTAGGCCTATGAAAGCACATTATTTGATTTATTGTGATATTGTCTGATTACAGTAGTAAGCATAGAACAAGGAAATAAATGTGTTTAAAAGGTATTGATTTTTTTAATTGATGTTTTTATATTTAGAAACACTGCAAAAGGAATGTTAAATTTATCAAAGCGCCCATCAGGTTGTGCAACAAAGTGAATATTACTATATTGGGACATCTGCCATACATTATTGATGACCATGACAATAATATGGGGATGGAATAAATTTATCATTGACTAAAACAATGAAAATTATAATGACAATAAATATGATTATGATTCTGAAATTTGAATCCAATTTCACAGAACCTTTTAAAATTTAAACTCCAATATTTTAAACATTTTGCAACGAATAAAATGATTTTTATTCTAAACTCACCTGTTTTTATGATAACATGTGTTGTATTCTGAGTACGAAACATACTAGAAAATTGACAACCAGTTAACTTAGCAAGTCGGTCAACTTCCCACTGAAAAAGAAATCCAAAAATACATCGTATAAAAATTTATTTTAGTACAATAATAACAATTCAGTTTTCGGTTTGCA
>NW_022726267.1:0-1077 GCF_011630105.1 Anneissia japonica
ACCTGAACGATTCAGCAATAAGAAGAATTATGTTAAGTGTAAATTATTATAATTTTGAAAATATACATGAAAATAATATAAATAAGATAGGCCAACCTTAAAGCTTTGTTCAATTAGTTAGGCCTAATTGTTGATGACGGTAACACCAGAGAATATTGATGATGACGAATTGATATATCTTCCTGTATCACACAGTGAATTATTCTAGTGTTAATGGTAAATTGACTGGTGACAACTGAGTATTCTTTGCATAAGGACTATTGTTGACTACGTGATTAAAGCAGCGAATATGGATTATACAAATGAACACAGCCTAACAAAATGAAAGACTGATTATCTACTGGTGACGAATATTTAAACTTATTATTTTACGATCCGGGTACAGAAAATTTGTATTATTTTAAAAAATTCTATTATTATTATACCAAATACTAATTTCTATTAGGCTCATTTGGTTCTGCGTACTTTAATGGGATCAACAGGTTAATGATGATGATGATCATCATCATCATCATGATCACGATGATGAGGATAATGAAGATAATGATGATAATGATGACAATCGTGTGCTCAAGGCGCAGTGTATAAATGTCCCTTTTTTCAGATAGGCCTATATCATTTATTTTGCTTTCTGTTCATCTAATCTTTTCTTTTCCATTCATTTCATATTTGCTTTTTTTTCTTTTCATCTTTTTCTTTTTGTTTTTCCATTTTTTTCTGTTTCATTTCTTTTCTTTTTTTTTTTTTTTTCTTTAATTGCATTTTTATTTTCCTTATTTTCATTTTATCTTTCCTATTTTTTTTTTTTTTTTTCATGTTGATGTAAAAATTGTTTTGGGGATCATAGCAACGATAGGGTTCCTTATCAATGGTTTTGAAGAAGTGCCCCTGGCAGGATCTGAACCCGCAACTTGTCGCTGACAAGGCGAGTGTTATACTATTAGACCACATAGGCCGCTGGTATGTCTTATATGTTTTGGTTTACACCTTTAGAATATTTTTTTTCATATATATTTTGAATATACTGACGGCATTGTAGTAATTGAGTATAGTAATATTTTTCTGATGCTGTGAAAT
>NW_022726268.1:0-847 GCF_011630105.1 Anneissia japonica
GTGATTTATTATGCAGACAGGCACAGTGGTATATTTGCTGGCATTATAACCTTTAATGATCCCATTTCATGTAGAAAAATATATCTATGATTATTTTTGCCATCCAGTAAGTTTTCTTTTTATGCTAAATAATTTATTCAAATTACACTTGAAAAAATGTATTTATTGCATGATTTTTGTGTGGGCCTTTAAAAAAGAAAAGTGATATATCCTGATTATATGTGGAGATTATTTATAATATCAGGCCCGTATTTAGGGGGGTGTTCGGGGGGTTCGCCCGAACCCCCCTGCGGGAGATGGAGTTCCGTGAAAATTAGGAAGATTTTTTCATTGCCGTTTTATTCTGTAGGCCTACAAAAGCGGGCTAAAACAAAAATAGTACACACATGTAGTTAGGGATCCCAGGCCAAATATTTAAAATGAATCTTGGAGAATTTGATTGAGTTTACTTTCGCAATAGCAAAATGTGCAAATTTTACTGCATTATGGTATGTTATTTTTCAGGTAATCTACAATTGACTAGTTTTAAATCACGTGAATCAGCCCATATCGCCTGCTCTTCGATTTCATGCCAAATTATTGCTTTGAAATGCTTTGAATGAGGTCATATTTTGACTAATTAAATTTTACATTCTAGTTCCTTAAGTATAAACCCTATCCCTCAGTGGGCCAAATTGGCTCGTAACCAAACACCACAAAATAGTGAGCCTCAGTGGCGGATCTAGGATTTCAAAAGAAGGGGGCCCCCAGGAAAGGACTTTGACAGATAGAAGATGAATACGACATTGGCACCACCATAGTTGGGGCTGAGGTAAGAAATTTATAACTATGGCACCTCTAGATGGCT
>NW_022726269.1:0-2393 GCF_011630105.1 Anneissia japonica
AATAATACATTTTTGTTTAATACTGGTTGAATTAATGTTGATTGTATTTGAAACCTATATCAATAAAGTTCTTTTTTTTATACATTATATACTGTAGATCTATAATAAACATTTCTCAAATTTAGCTTCTTGATGTCAATATATTTTATTGCAGTGATATCAATTTTCATGCAGATAAACATTGCCAAGCTATGCCAGTTTTTAGCATAGTTGTCCATGGTACCACATTTCATCAGTTCACATCAGTATCAAGTAACATAAAAAAAAAAAATATGTATTTCATGGAACACAGTCATATTTACTCATCGAAGTGAACAGAAAAAACTACCTGTTCTATTCTTCTGACAACTCTACACAATATATAGTAGATTACATAAAAAGTTAGCTTTACTGCACATAAAAATGTTAAATGTTAATTAAGTGTTATGAATTTATAGCACCATTTCCTTGCAGTTTCAAAGTGTGTTGTGATTTAATATGGACAGCATTTGAATGTTAATCAATTAATTTTTTCTACTTTTTTGTAGGCATCAAATGTATATACCAGAGACCAATGGCTACACTCAATACAATGGAAACGAGCCATTCACAGGTTTAAAAGACTGCTCTGCAATGCATCTCGGCCCGATGTCTTTATGCGTGAAGTCAAGGTAAAGTCCAGTTTTAATCAACAGTTGTTTTAAGAAAAAGATGCAAAAAGAACATGGGACTACCTCTCTAGGATTGTTAAAAGTACCTGGACAGGATTTTCCCATATGACCAGTTGCGAGATTTTATTTACCAGAAAAGTTGACCTATTTCTTTAATTGCTTGTCATTTATTTAAACTTTCAACTTTTAATTAAACTTGTTATACTGACGTGAACTTGTATTTAGTTCTTTGTTTCCAAGAGAATTATAAAAGAAATCTTCTGTTGGACTTTAAATGTCAGGGGATGACCACAGTCTTTCAAGACCAAATACTGTAACATATTTAACAGAAGTTTACCCCTTTGCAACAAGAGCTTTTAGAATCTTTCTTATTAATTATGATTGCCTTTAGAGGTTATTTCTAGATTGTATAAATATAAACATACCAGTTTTCATTGTAACTGTTGATACCAACATAAGGCCAGTTTCTACTGGGCCTGTTTCTACTGGAAAGAAATAATCGATTAAAAATCGCTTTTTCGAAAAATCGCTTTTATTCTCGCAGTAGAAACAGGACCAGTTTGAAAAAAGTGATTAAAAAAAATCGATCAAAAACACGCAATGGATAGCGTGTTTAAACGGCAAATAACCGAATTTGGCTGTGCACCTTTTAGCTGCAACACAAAAAAAGCGATTATCAGGTGAAATGTGAACTCCAGGTCAATCACTGCAAAGACTAGATCATATTAGGTGCGAACTTTTAAAAGAATTTGTCCTCTTGTTCAGGTCCTAGGCCTACAAGCTAAAAACGTCAACAAACATGTGGAGCGACGAATTTGTTTAGTAATTATTTTGTGGGAGTGGGCTTAGGCCTCTCCGCTCTTTTGGGCCTACTGTTGTCCTCGTTTGGTCGCTCGTTCATTGTGCCGCTGAGCACAGCTGAAAACATTTGCCTTCTCGCCCCACACCGTATCCTTACTCCTCGTCATCATGACAGGAATGAGAAAGATACTATCTTATACAGTTAGGAAAACAACGTGTTGTATAAACAAAATGATGACGTAATTTCTGTCACGAAAACCGATTTTCGAAAAATAAAAAATGCCGTTGCAACGCGAGCAGGCTGTTTGGTACTCATTAAAAAAGTGGTTTAAAAAAATCGATTATTTTGTGTTTATCAGTAGAAACACACCCATACACTATAGATTTAATTGTGTTTACAATATGTTAATATTATATTGTCAACTGAACAAAAATTGTTCCTATGTTAATGTACTGTATGTCAACATCACCTTTAAAAAGTAATGTTAAAACTGAGAATAAAGTGGTATAAAAGCAGTGCATCAAAGTTTGGTTGCCGCCCTCGGTGTTAAATCAAAAATTCACTTTGGCCCTCCAACCGATTTTTATGCCCACCCCTGATGTAGGACATACTATCTTAATATGTATGGGATAGAAATATTGTATTCCGTACATATGAGGAACATCCATATGGTGAGTTGAATGGCCTAGCCGTTAAGGCAGGGACAACACAACATTAGCGCTGGCTCAAACGGCATGCTTGCCTATGATTCTGGTGGTGAAACAAGTCTTCCTGGATGAGGACAATAAGCCATAGGTAGTGTACGCAATTTGGTTCATGTGCACTTTACCCTGTAGGCCTACATCTTTTGAGATGAGTATTGAGCTCCCCAGTGTTCCGGTCCATTGCAGGGGTGGCACCAGGATTTCACTGATAGGGGTCCCAGATCCCCGATTGGGGGG
>NW_022726270.1:0-1426 GCF_011630105.1 Anneissia japonica
CGGATATTTAATTTATACCGCAAGACGATATACAGTTGATCTCTCCACATGTTACAGTATCCTTCATAGCGCCATCTTCCATTGGTGCTAACCTAACCATGGGTTATTTTTACGACCTCTCAAAAGGGTTATTATGCAGGGTCCTGTTGGGCATCTTATTGCATAAGCCTAGACATGATTCCACAATCAGTGGCGGATACAGGGATTCGAAACAGAAGGGCCCCTGAAAGTCAATTTTACAGATGGCAGATCTAGACAACCTCAGTCCCACCATGGCTTAGGCTGGTACATTTTTTTTAAAATTCTATGGCACGTCTAGATGGCCGGAAATGGCACACTTGGACTAAAAAATTGAATGTTATTTTAATTCTTCCCCTTTATAATTTAGAAGATTTAAGGAGTGGAATTGGTGGGCCGACTGGGCCCCTTGAATCCACCTATTCTAATTCTTGAGATATTAATTTGCAGATAACTACCCAGCATCGTTACAGGGCGCCAAACGACACACTACCTGTTCTGTCATACAAAACCATGTTTGTAGGGACAAATCATGTTTTGTAATATACGAAAGTTATTCTGTCTTTACAAAACATATTTTGTAAAAGACAAAACCATGAGAAAGTATAATACATACTCCAAGTATTGAAATACACGCCATCGTGTTGGGATTCAAACCATGCTATAATAAGAGTAGAGGATTATTGTATTGATGTCCTGCTGTTCGAATTTCGATTGTCTTTTGAGTCAGATCACAAATGTCTTATATTTATTTATAGCACCACCCGGGGGCACAATCTCATGGTGGTAGTTTAAACCATCGAGGAAGCACCTTCTAGGAGATCTAGGTTGTGGGAATCTATCTACCACATTCAAGACAGATTAAGGATGAGCTTTTTCAATAGAGTTAAAAATATGGATGAGTGTAGATGGCAAAAGATTCTGTGTAAAGCATTAATGGAGGTAGAACATAATCTAAAATGGAAATGGATTAATCACATAAAAGAATTATTACAGAAATTCGAATTAAGTGATAACTTTAATTTAGATCAAGGTAGACTATGGCTGAAATGTTTTATACATGAAAACTCAATGGATAATACTGAGAAATGGGCCGAAAGGGCTAAAACAAAATCAACATTGAAGGAATATATGAGATACAAACATATACCAAAAGCAGAAAAATATTTGTTTAAAGCTGAATTTTAAATCTGTTAGTTTAAAGTTTAAAGCAAGGACTACTATATTATATAATAATAATAATAATAATAATAATAATAATAATAATAATAATAATAATAATAATAATAATAATAATAATAATAATAATAATAATAATAATAATAATAATAATAATAATAATGTATAGGTGTAATTTTTGCCCTACCTGACGTGGAAATGTACCGAATACTCAGTACATTTGAAAACA
>NW_022726270.1:1480-4340 GCF_011630105.1 Anneissia japonica
ATCGTGGGTTCGAGTCCCACCCGAGAACAACTTGCGATTTTTTTCGCAGTTGTTTTCAAATGTACTGAGTACCGTATTCGGTACATTTCGACGTCAGGTAGGGCAAAAATTACACATATACATGTTTCTCCTGACGCAAATCCAGTTATTGTTTATTATTCCATCACGACAATAACAATTACTATCAATAATAATAATAATATTTTTAATTAGTAAAATTAGTTCCTGGAATAAAATTAATAATGTTGACGGTAATAAATGATATGACCATGTTAAGAATCATAAGATCTATTATAACATAATATTAATAATGTAATAATGAAATAAAAATAAAAACAAAATTACTATACAGTAATGATAGTAGTAAAAATAATAATAATAATAATAATAATACTAACAATAATAACAATAATAATATTAATACAATTAATAATAGCATTAATAATGAGAAAGTCTTAGCTAACTGTTGTATTTCCAAATACCAGTAAAATACTGTATTAAACTACTTTTTTATACTCCTCTGTTTAGAACTTTTATATTTTGATTGCTCGTTGGTTTTCTTTGTTTTGCTTTCTTTTTATTATTTTCTTGATTTTGTATGTTTTCTTTTTGAACGCACCATCATTCTGATGTGTGCCGCTGATCTAAAAGCGTATGTTCAATAAAGTTCAGTTCAGTTCAGTTCACGACGGGAGCCCAGGAAAGACCGTGTTAAGCCTTACACATTTTTGAAGAATGTTGTGTGAAGACAATACTCAAATCAAATATAAGAATTTAGAATTGGGTTTAGGGTTGGATTTGTTTGATGTCAACCAGGGATAGTGTAGTCTTGTGGTTGGGCACCTGGAGACGTTACTTTATTTCTAAAGAGTGCACTAAGCTCTTCGCGCATGGGTCATGTTGCTCATAAAAAAATTGCAATAATCCAGAGCTGAACATAAGGAGAGCACCGGATGAAAATAAACCAGGACCAAGGCTATATAAGGATCACCACTATAAAGCTCACACAGTGGATACCACCGCCGGTATACTGCTAAGCCACCTTGTTCTATTAAAGTATTATTCGCGGCCGCACCTTCGGCGCTCCATACACCACGAGAACCCTAGTATCCTGCTCGTGAGCTTACCATTAGCACCTGTGTGAGAACGCCTGATCAGCGCTAACCGTTAGCGGTATCCGGATACCGCTAACGGTTAGCAAGCGCTATCGGTTAGCAAGTTGAGCGCGTTTCTATTATCAACCACTCACACGTACCGGTACGCGTTTACAATTTCCAGTTTCTTATTGGCCAGTGATTCGATCATCATATACTTGGTATCCGGATCTGAATCTTCTCGTATGGACGCACGGCAGCTAACGGTTAGTAGGATCCGGATCCTGCTAACCGTTAGCTGCCGTGTGAGAACATAGCCTTGGAAGGAAAATAACGTTAAAGAATGAACGACGTTTCGACTCATTCATGTAAATTGAAAATGACGCAGTGAGGAGTCTAAACGTCGTTCATTTGTTAGCTTTATTTTTCTTCTAAATATGAATACTATTTGTAGTATAAAATTAATGACAGGTCAAAACAATTTATCTCTGTATTTAAAATTTAAAAAAAATATATAAATATAACATACTTCCCAAAGGAAATTTCCTATAGGAAATTATCATCATTATTTTACATTCTGATCTGTGAATACTGTAGTAAATCTGAATGTAGTATAATATCGCTACGCCAGAAATTTGAGTGTGTGGAAAGCGCCACATGAGATCGAGACTTACCATTTGCTCATTACAGTACCTCGTCCGTTGCTCCAGTGAGCATAATCTGTGTGTAAGAAAAAACTTATTACGGTACAATACTTATATTTGAAAAAATATGATTTTTTTCTCTATTAATTCGTCGTAGTGGTCGGTTCTCCGTATTTGCCGGGCTCACGTGATAACATGAATGGTCCCAGTTGTGATATTAAACAATGGACCATACCCTTAATTTTATAATTATGTACGTCTTTGGTAAGGATACGGGTAATATTACCGAGTTTGAAGAGTTGTAACATACAGTAAAAGTGATAGAACATGAGCTGTCAAACTTCAGATGCGGTGACTGTTACCAGATGACAATAAATTGGCATACCGCCCTCAAGCAGTTATTGCCTGGCAGATTATTTTATGACGTAAACTTATAAGGCTGAAGGAAACTGACAGGACACAAACAAAACATTTTTTTAAATTTATAATGAACACAAAATTATACATAATCTATTTTTTTAAAGTGAAATACAAATTATTACAATTCTTTCATATTAATTTTTTATTGGTATACTACATTTTATTATCAATATTCGTATTATCAAAATTATCATAATTATCATCAATATTATTATTAAAATTATTTTTTAATCAATATTATTTTATCGGTATTATCGTTATTATCTTTATCATTATTATTATAGTGCATAACATATATAGCATTCTATTTCAACACAGAATGTTATTTCTATTGCATGGTTATAAATTGAATCACGTCGTGATTTCCTTGTCACGTGTCCTCTATTTAAAATCCTTATCATGATGAAACACACGTTGATGTGTCAACGTTGCAATGGCAATGTATATTATTTTGTTGACCTACAACTCAACACGAACTAAGCCATGTAACCAATGATAAGTTTAACCAATGCTTGCCCCCACTAAAAACAATGTACAGGGTCTATTTCATGGTTATGACCCCGTTTTAGCTATTGTAACATGGAATCAGTAAATTCGGTAAATGTCTTTAGGCATATCTATTGGGCTCTATGGACCCAGTAATACAGCTAGGCCTACTTAGACAGGGTGGCCCTTACAGTTTGTTTAAAGAGAACGAAATTT
>NW_022726271.1:0-691 GCF_011630105.1 Anneissia japonica
TTTGTTTAATCAGAGAAATATTAACAATACACTTATTAACGATAATACTCAGCATGATTGCACGACGCACAAGAAGAAGAAGACAGATGTTGGCTGGTGCGATAATTATTGGGACAACAAAACAATAAGATTAAAATATTTTTATTAGATGTACAGACTATTCGCGCCAAGCATGCAGAGAATGGTTATGTTGCGAGTCTTGACAGCTAGCTAGGTCAGGTCAAACTGAGACAGCTCCACGATTACAGGTTTGAGGACGGTATTTGGCAATCGAAACCAGATTCAATCGTGTTATTTTGAGGGACTCATTTCCACTTACAAGAAATTATGGATCTTTAGGGATACTGGCCTTGAAACCAGAATAATATTCTCAGAGCAGAAACAGGCCCTTAATTAAAGTGAGGGGTCTAGTCTGTTTCTATGCCTGCCAGATCTCTCACTATTATAGGTCCCTACACAAGTTTGTTTTTAATCAGAAGTGTTTACAGTATCTTCTTTTCCCAACCTCAAGGTTGGGGTTTAAATTCCTTGCTGCATTTTGCTAGTTTCCTTGACCAAGGCACTTTATCTGCATTGCTCCTCTCCTAGGGCTTGTTTCTACTGGAAAGAAATAATCGATGAAAAATCGCTTTTATTCTCGCAGTAGAAACGGGACGAGTTTGGAAAAAGCGATTTAAAAAAAATTGATTAA
>NW_022726272.1:0-802 GCF_011630105.1 Anneissia japonica
ATTTTATGTTTGTCTATTTAGGCTACCCTAAGTGGGTGATACAATAAGAATCATACAAACTTTTCAATATACTGTACACAATAAGCTACAAATCAAAAATTAAAAGCAATAGAATGTGTTTTGTTATATGTTTAATATAATATATCATTCTATGTGTAATACTACTTTGTTCTGCATTTATGTGGGCCCACTGCTGGACACCACTTGCCTGTTGGCATGTGGTGTGGGGGGCATCGGTGGCTGGGTAGGTGGTAAAATGTGACCTCCTTTACGTGACAGTAAGCTTATCTCTTCTTTTAGAGCTTCAATCTCTTGTGCTTGTAGCTATGAAAACAATAAATTGTTAGGAATGAAAACACTTATAAAATATCTAGCCTAAATATAATCTGTTGAAATTTATTCTACTGTGTGATTAAAAAAGGGCTACACTCAAAAACAATTAATATTAAGGACAGGTCTACATTATGATTGAAAGAGGGAAGATGATTGCAGATAAAAAAAAATGCCAATGCCATATAATAAAGAAATTAGTTACAGCTTTGAGAGGTTATACAGTAGTTGCAAGCAACAAAACCTGCAGTTAACTTACCTGAACTAATTGTATCAGTCGCTGCTTCTCTTCTAAATCTGCCTTACGACTGCCTTGGAATTCTCCTCCCTAAGAAAAATATTACAAAACATTTTTGTTTTTACGTTCATTCTTGCAAAGGACTAGTAAATCTGTCCCTTTAGGTTTGTATGTGTAAATTTGTATAAATAATACATACTGTAAGTAAACTATGTTTACATTATTAGCAACAGA
>NW_022726273.1:0-729 GCF_011630105.1 Anneissia japonica
GGTTTTCGTTCTCTTCGGAGTTGCCGACGAGGACGACTTCGCTAACGTCGTCGTCCACTTCCTCTTCGGATTTGCACGCAGAACTTCCGGAACATGCGTCGTCGACGACGTTGTAGCTGGGACCGACGTTACGGCGACCGGGAGGTTGCCGACGTTGTCGTTGAGACCCTTCGCTTCTGCAATCGTTCAGTAATCGGCTCAATTTGCTTACCTCGACACTTCGGCCGTAATTTACTGTCTCTATTTCGTCAGATAGGATATATGTCGCATTAATTCTTTGTTCATTTGCGCACAATCGGCCGCCTTCATCCTTTCCTTTTCCAACGAACTTTCCACTTTATCGAGGCGTCGTGTGAGAAGTTCTCGACATTCCTCGTGCGAATTGTCTTTTGATCTCGTCCATCTACATCTTCGTTTTCGTCAAATCTGATCTCAATTCGTCCGCTTCCTTGTTCTTCGAAAACACCGATTCTTCGAGGTGGACAACCTTTTTCATCGATTCGTCGTACAAATTCGACAGACTTTTTTCCGATTCCGATATCCTCTTTTCCATTTCGGTGTTCTCTTTCACCAGTCTATCGCGCGCGTCGATGACCGTTTTGAGTTCTTTACTTAGTTCCGAAATCATTCTTTCGTTGGATTCACCCGTCTTCTCCCTCTTTTTGTCGTTAAGAAGTCGTTCGAGTTGTCGGATCTCCTGTCGATGTCTTTCCAGCTCCCGCTTCAACG
>NW_022726274.1:0-961 GCF_011630105.1 Anneissia japonica
CATATCGACACAAACACCTCAGGCTCTATAGAAAGTGCATCGATTTTTGATTACAGAACTCCCTCGGTGGTGAGTAGAGAATCTGATGAAATAGAATTCGGTGAAAATAGCACTTTACCACAAGAATTACAAATTGATATTAACTCTCCAAATACATGCACTGATAATACACATTTGGTGACTAACACAACTGACTACATTGATGCAGAGGACAACGATACACTTGACGCAATTCCTGACATAACACTTAGAGAACGTTCGTCAGTCTTTCATAGTCTTCGAGGCACAATAGACTCTTATGTACCCGCTGATGTTGGCGACTTTTTCAGCGAATTCGAGATGGAAATGAACAGGCTTAGTCCTCTGCAAGGAGAAAATGGTTTGTTTTTTGCAAAGTATAATGAACGATTTGGCGACAGTGAAGACGATGACATAGATGGAAAAGAAAATATACCATCCAAAGATCCCAAGGAGAATATAAACACCAAGAAAAAGGATGATTCAGAAAATGATAAAAACGAAAATTGTAGTACTGATAATTCTGATATAGAGATTGGAAACCTTGCAGCTGCAATACTCGATGGGAAATCCCCAACAAAACAAAATAATGGCGAACAATTTGTATATTCAATGCCACATTCTAAGGATGTCATGGATGGGGATGATGTATTAAGCAACTCAGAGGAAAATAAAGAAACTATCGGTGGAGATATAGGGAATAAAATTTCTTCATCTAATAACACAAATATCAATGAAGAACAAGACATTGCAGTTGAGCTATCGAGATATACTAGTGAATCAGTTGATGTAGAATTACCAAATTCTTTCTCAGAAGAACATGACTGGAATGTAGTACGAATTTTCAAAGGTAATTCCAAGCATTGTGTTGATGATATAGAAAATGTACGTCATTTGGCAACGACAACAGAAAAGGTAAACGTCTCGCTAGATAGAAATACAT
>NW_022726275.1:0-761 GCF_011630105.1 Anneissia japonica
AATATATGGATTTATAGTTACTGTAGTTTATACCAATGTAAAGAATAGGGAAGAACAAGTTACATGTATTTACTGTATTAGCTTAAAATGTTAAAATATGAGACGAGAGTGGGGAAGATACAAAAAACACTGTACTGTAACAACACAGTGTTCTTGAAATCAACTTTGCTGGCCTATCCGAATCAATAGCAACAATTTCAATTACAGACTAGGTCTGGAAGGTTACACACAATTGACTGGTCCAGATATACAAAAGCTCTAGGCCTATGCGGACAAAATTCCTTTCATGAGTGATGAAATTGTCAAAAAAACAGAGCACAGTTGTCACATGAATTTTCAAAAATGAATCTATTACATAAGATCTGTTGCATTAATGAGGATGGACTTATCAGGTATCTTCCATAACAATTTATAAATAATTACTTCCAACACAAAGTTTATTTCATCATCTTCTATAGCATCAAAAAAACCCAGGCAGTCTTCACAGCTTCTGGGAACATGTCCCTAATCGCCCACACAGTGCAAGATGGGATGACCCTTCTGTCAGATTTCTTTAGCCTGTTAAAATCCTACCACATGAAAGCCATCGATATCCATCATGTCGGCATTTCCTGTAAGAAGAGAAGTACAATAACAATTTTGAACAGACTAGTTAAAAAAAAATCAGAGTGACTATTCTTACACCATTCAAAAATAATTGCTGCGAAGCAGCCAATTCATATTCTTGACAGCAATTTGACCTCTGAAAGGTCATTGTTTGT
>NW_022726276.1:0-1366 GCF_011630105.1 Anneissia japonica
TAGAATGGTTGACAGACATGTGAGTACTGCAACACACTTTGACTTTATTGAGACATTGAATTTAATTGGTACGAAATTTTCGGTAGCAGCTTAAGGCAAACTCAGACAGCGTCGGCCGATGCAGCCCAAACCGATTTATCGTCGGGGACAGTCTTAAGCCGTCGTGAGAAATATTAAACATGTTTAATATTCCACGACGCAACTGCCCCCGATGCAAACCATCGCGTCTGCGTTTAACTCACACAGACCCGACGCGACAACAAATCGCGTCAAGCTGCGTCGTACGACGCTGTCTGAGTTGGCCTTAATGTAACAATCAACGACTAATGTAACATTAACCACTGTTGTAACAAAAATCAACCACTAATGTAACATTAAACACTATTGTAACAAAAATCAACCACTGTTGTAATAATTCATTAACCACTATTGTAACAACAATTTAACCACTAATGTAAAAATGTACAATATATATATAGTCTCCAAGCCAAATCCTTATTTATGTACAATGTCTTATTAAAAAACAAATTTCACATTTTATGATGGTTGTGGCATTTTTATAATTTTAAAATTTTTTATATAGAGGTTAAAGGTCAGATTTTGAAAAGGTTTGAACAAGCCCAAATTAGACAAAATAGTCCCCGCGACATTGAAAATATTAGTAAATATTTTTTCTGACATTAAAGGTCAAAGGTCATCAAAGGAAAATCTTTTTTGAAATGATCTGCTTTTTAAAAATGTTGTGACTTTTGATATAAATGTTAAAGGTCAGATTTTGAAAATGGTCTGAACCAGCCCAATTTGCACAGGGATGGTCCTAATTAGGTTACTTAAATGCAACACCGGGTAAAAAAGGGGCACAAATAATTTGAATGGATGTTAATCCTCAGTGGCACTGAAATTTTTTGAGTAAATAAATGCCTAGTTATACTAACACGATAACGATTAACAATAAAAATATTTTTATATTTTATCGTTTTTCATTATTATTATTATTATTATTATTATTATTAGGAATCAGAGACGGTCATCCATTGTTAGTCTGTCAATCAGTCGGTTAATTTTTGCAGCCTTAATTCGTTAAATAATACTTTTTCGCCCCTTCACACTTCACTATCTGGTTATATCACATCTTTCTTTTGTGTTGGTTTGTGCTAGTATATATATATATATATATATATATATACATATACATATATATATATACATATACATATATACATATACATATATATATAGATTAAAAGGCAAAATACTGGAAAACAACAATGCTGTGGGAAACAATGGTTGGATCTCAGTACAGATACAAAAATGATAAGCAACAGCTAAAAAGTAAACGTAAGTAAACAGCCAGAAATAGAACAAG
>NW_022726277.1:0-580 GCF_011630105.1 Anneissia japonica
GGTGGATGTGTGTGTGTGTGTACACATACCATACCATATGCTACATAAGTACAGAGAAAGAAAATGTTACGGTACATTTTTCAGATGCTGGCTGAACGTTGATAATGGAGTCACGTGGTCCTTCGTAGGACCTATTATTTTATCATTTTCGGTGAGTGAAATTATCCGTTTACTCTATTTATTTTACATGTTTTGCATATGACAAGCTACGAAATACCATGTTATAATACAAATGGTATTTACCAAAGTAATACCATCAAAAAAACCAAAGCATTTTAATTTATTTTATAATATACCGTACGTTGCTAAAACCACCACTAGGATGTTTAATGAACATGAACATATATAAAGTAAATTATACACAACGACAATCAAGTAGGAATTACAAATACAATACTGAACAGTTAAAAGTTGGTAATATGCTAAAAAATAATGGAGAAGGCACGAAACAACTGTAGTTATATGTGAATTTTTTTCGCAAAGCCGATGCTCGTGTGATTGTGAGTTTCTTACCTGTCAGGTCCAATGCGGGCTGAGGCAGTAACGGCAAGCCCTCTCATGACTAACGCTGCGCGCTTAA
>NW_022726278.1:0-1020 GCF_011630105.1 Anneissia japonica
ACAGTGTTAGTGATAATGGTGAGAATGTTGGTGACAATGATGAGGATGATGAAAATGTTGGTGAAAGTTAGTGAGGATGATGACAATGTTGGTGACAAAGGTATGTTGGTGACAGTGGTGAAGATAATGAAAATGTTGGTGACAATAGTGACAGTGTTAGTGATAATGGTGAGAATGTTGATGACAATGATGAGGATGATGAAAATGTTGGTGAACGTTAGTGAGGATGATGACAATGTTGGTGACAATGATGAAGATGTTGACAATGTTGGTGACAAAGGTATTAGAGTTAATCATGGTTTTATTTAAATTTGGAGAAGAGTTCACTGTGTTTCCGTGACATACTCAGATGTCCCTTTAAGTTCATGCCATGCAAGCAAGCATGTTCTCAACCTTAATAGTTTTTTGGGACAAATCTTTTGATTAGCGTGCAGCTTGCTATTTATTAGCACACCTGTGCAATTATTCCCCGATGAAGGAACTCAAGACTTATTATAGGTTTCTACCATGTTTCCAATCCTGAGTAACTAAATGATTAACCAGTTCTGTCCCGGTGAGATTTGATTTCCAATTATGAGTTTGGTAAATGCATTTTAAACACAGTGCTGATTCCTTGCCTCTGCAGGTTGACTTCAGGGCTAGCTGTATTTCCCACGCTGCTTCAAGCCTATTATCTCTAATTAATACAAAGAAAATGACTTTAAAAAGAGCTGGTTTTCTCATCAATTTCCTACTAATTACAAAATAATGTGATTGTGTGGAAGTCACTGATAAATAGTATACTTAACATTTCCCAATTACATGCCTCCCATTTATAAACTATTTTTTTACAAACGCCCTTACGGCGATGCTGTCACTACAGTTGATCATTTATATCAAAAGAAATATTAAAAGATTGCATTTACAAAAAAAAACAACCTTTTAAAATAATAAAAAGGTGTTAAATTAGACATTTCCAAGCTTCTAAGAAACGAGAATAGCGCCTTCTACCCCAAGGTCCCACATGGCACCCCACTCCCC
>NW_022726279.1:0-1817 GCF_011630105.1 Anneissia japonica
GCGTTATAGCATTATCTTGATGTAGAACAGGCCATTAAAGAGCATGATTGGCCTAGCATTTAATACGGTAGCATTTAGCCTAGCTATTCATTTTAGCTACAGCTTGTAATAGCTTATAGGCCTAAGAGCAGTCATATAGCCATTCACAAAATTAGCAGTCATATAGCCATTCACAAAATGTATCTATATCTTTGCTGTAGCACATCAACTGTATTGTATGTTCTATTTTGCTGTTTATGTGAGTGTGATATTGTCTGTTATAGCTGGGTTAAATATTAAAGGGCATTAAATAGTGAATAAAAGCATACAATTAGCTGGTCACCAGCTATACCTTATAATGGCAGTCATATAGCAATTACATGGTTAAGTATTAAATAGCGATTAAAAGCATGTTCGTAGCTGTTATACAATAGCTATAGCTTATAATAGCAGTCATATAGCACCCATTTCACAAAATATAACATCACTAGGAAGCATTAAATAGCGATTAAAAGAATGTCATTAAAATAGGCGTTTGCGATGATAGGCGTTAGGTTTAAGCAAGTCATCAGGCGTTTGCGACGATAGGCTTTAAGGATAAACATGTCAGCCATTTTACCATGTCCGCTAATAAATAGATGTTCGCACCAGCCATTGCATATTAATGAAGAGGAATTAGGGTTAATAAGATTTTCAACTGTGTACGCTAATTTTCACCGGTTATTTGCAATTGAATATGTTATTTTTCCTATTTGTTATCGTCGCAAACGTCTCTTCAATGATAAAATACTGACGTGCTCCAAACTTAATCCACAAAACGCTTATTCAATGGTAAACCAGTGACGTGCTTAACCATAACGCCTGTTGTTGCAAACCCCTGACGTGCTTAACCCTAACGCCTATCTTCGCAAACGCCTATTCACCTGATCTGCTCAACCCCAATGCCTATCATCGCAAACGCCTATTCAATGATAAACTGCTGGCGTGATTAACCCTAATGCCTATCGTTGCAAACGCCTTTTAAATAGTAATGTGCTAAATTGCTTAACGGTAACGCCTATCGGCGCCAACGCTTGACGTGTTTAACTATAACGAATATCGTTGTAAACATCTGTTCAACGGTAATCTGCTGACGTGCCTAACCCTATAGGCGCAAAAGCCTTCAATGAGAAATGGTATTAAACTGCTGTCGTGCTTAACTCTAACGCCTATCATCGCAAACGTTGTGTAAAAAATGCAGTTAAACCATTGTGGCAGCTACTAACATGCTTTGAATCAGTGATTGCTATATTTTGTGATATTGGTGCTATAATAAAATTGATATTATAGCTAGATAGTGACCAGCTTCCATGCTTTTAAACACTACCGTATTTAATGCTTAATTTTAATCGCTATTTAATACTTAACCCTGTAATTGCTAATATTTTTTGAAATTGGTGCTATATGACTGCCATTATAAGGTATAGATGGTGACCAGCTACCAGTTTTTTAATCATATAATGCCCTTTAATATTTAACTCAGCTATAACAGACAATATCCCACTCACATAAACAGCAAAATAGAACATATAATACAGTTGATGTGCTACAGCAAAGATATAGATATATTTTGTGAATGGCTATATGACTGCTATTAGGCCTATAAGCTATTACAAGCTCTAAAATGAATAGCTAGGCTAAATGCTACCGTATATTAAATGCTAGGCCAATCATGCTCTTTAATGGCCTGTTCTACATCAAGATAATGCTATAACGCAACCTGGGTACCCATAAGTAAGTGGCGGCCGCCAGATAATTAAGTGGCGGCCGCCAGATAATTAAGTGGCGGCCGCCAGATA
>NW_022726280.1:0-880 GCF_011630105.1 Anneissia japonica
CCAGGGCCCATTTGGACTCGGACTTCGCCCAGAAAGCACATGCATTACTTAAGGCTTGGTAGTAATGTGTTAGGTAGTAGTAGGAGCGCCCCCACCCCCTCCGAGAGCTCACGAGTTACGCAAATGGGTCCTGTTTATTTTAATATGATATGCCATAATTGGAATTTATGGGATAGTACATGAAACACTACACCGTTTCTGATATATAAACTGCAATATTATATTATTCAGCATCGGAAGTGCTTTCCAACGATACCAAACACGATCTTTTGGTGAGTTTATATACTTATTCTTATTTTATACACATTTTAAGTATATTTTGCGGATATTTTAAAACAAATAAACACCTATTTTGAATTATGTTCCATTCTGGCATGAGTGACAGTAGTTTTTAAATGTCTGGTTTGTTGCCTTTATATAAATTATGATTTTAGACACCAACATCATATCTGTAGCTTATATAGTTCAAATTATATGCACATTTTAGATAAATTTGGCGGCCATTTTGAAAAACGGCCGCCATTTGTATACCAGGTGAAAAATCAAGTGTCAACAGGGCTTAGGGTGACCAGGACGGATTAATTAGAATATCTGGCTATGTTGACTGCTTCTAACATTCCACTCCCCCTAACTTGATTTCTAGGCCTCTTTTTTTATTTTTTTCCTAGTCTAATGCCTTCCAATCAGGTTATAAAAAAATCACGCACGTGTATATTCTCTCTGTGATATTTTTTTTATTAAACATACATCGTGACATATAAATCAAAATAAAATAAATTATAAATCAAAATAAAATAAAGTTAAAAAAAAAACTCAATATTACATCGCGTAGCAAATTTACTTACAATCCCTTATAATTAATTTTCAGACAAGGCACTGC
>NW_022726281.1:0-926 GCF_011630105.1 Anneissia japonica
AAAATAATAGTCTTGTTCTAAAACCACAATTAAAGTTGATTACTTTACATAGATTACAAGTGCAATGATAAAGTTAACAGATAAAGTAGAAATATGTAATGCATAACATGGATTAAGGTTTCTAAATAGGGTTTAAATGTGTAACAGGTAGATATATTACAATGTTGTAGTTTCCAAACAAGTTTGAAATAAGATGCATAAAAGCCAATAGCCCAAGTTGTAGGTGGTTTAAAATAGCATCAAGAACAAAATTAAAAATTTTAATAGTAATAATGAACCTAGAGTAGGTTGTCGGAAAAAAATACCTAACATTAATTCAATAATTATCAACAAAATAAAATCTGGTTGCCTTTAGCACATTTGTTGAGAAAGAGAAAATATACCTCAAAAACATCCAGAAAAAAACATTTTTTCTGTCAGTTGATTATAAAGAAAATTATTATATCAATATTCATTCAGGATAAGGTGTAAGTTAATAGTAACTTTGGCTGAGTAATATTAACAAGTAAACCAATTAATTAATTAACCAATATATTTGAATTATCACTAAAACAAAAAGTGCAATTGTTGAACATTTACATGGCTTTTACAATGGTTACAATATCTTTATTTTAAATATAAATGGTTGTAGAGTAATAAAGTATTTTAAACATGTTAACAATGATATGTATTATACAAAATATTTTTTTTTTACTCACTTTCATATACAGGGCTACTTTTAATTATTACTAGAGCCAATTTAGGGTTATTACTTAGAGCCACTTTAAAGACATATTGCCTCATACAGCTAAAATCTAACTTGTAAATTAAAAGAACAAAATTATGTTTACTTTCTATGTAAAATAGGTTATTACCTAGCCGATTACTACCTTGGACCCTTTTACAAACATTTACGTATTTAAAAATACTTCACTACATTAACAAAT
>NW_022726282.1:0-859 GCF_011630105.1 Anneissia japonica
CCCTCTAGCTTGGCTCATCTCCGAGCTCTTTTCATCACAATTGTTTGTTTCTGTTACTCATTTTGTCATGTGTCAGCGCATACTGTATATGTTGTGTATTTCTTTGAATATATATTTATTCTATGGCATTTTTAGCGCAAGCAACGGCCCGTCCACATTGGAAATGAACTATAAAACAATATCAATAAATATTATGAATGTATAACTATTATAAGTACATCCTTCTGGGGATTACAGTGGATATCAGCGCATGCTGTACCACATGTAATATTACAAATAGATAGTAATGTGTTAACTGGGTGTGTGTTTCTTCACAATTACTCCGGATATCAGCGCATGCTGTACCGCATGTCATTAGGTATGCAGTGATTTTCTTAGAGTAGGCATTATACTGGATATCATGCTGTACCACATGTAATATTACAAATAGATAGTAATGTATATGATTTCTTTGCATTTTACTCAGGATATCAGCGTATGGTGTATCACATGTCATATACAGGGTTTCTTCTTAAGAGTAGGAAAATGAACTATAGAACAAAACAAATAAGTTTTATTAATGTGTATTAACTAATAACTAATAATTGAATTCCACTGGGTACCACAGTGGATATTAGAGCAAGCTGTACCACATGTCACGTACAGGGTTCTTCTTAGAGTAAGTAGCGAACTGGATATCAGCGCATGCTGTACCATGTCATACAGGTTGGGTTTCCTAGATTAGGTATCATACTGGTTGTCAGCGCATGCCGTACCGTATGTAAATTACAAGGTTTTTTTCCATGTAGGCCTACTGCACTGCTGGTCAGCGCATGCTGTGCCACCTGTTAATTGTAATTTCCCTTCATGTGTTATACAT
>NW_022726283.1:0-914 GCF_011630105.1 Anneissia japonica
AACAATGGGATTTACTGCATATGTAAATATTAGACTTTAGTTCATGTATTATAACACATTTCAAAACAATATTATAATGTAATCAAAAATATTTTGATAGAATTAACAACATTAAACATATAGCAATTACAACATTAACTACATACCCTCAGTTGTTACTGACGTTGTCGGCGGTAGTGTTGTAGGTTCTGAAATTTATAAAAACATGCGAATTACTGCTAAAGTTTTGATTAAACAGTAGCTAATTTATTTCAACCTATTTTTAAGGTATAAAACAATAAAATTAAATAAACTTTTAGTTGATATTGATAACTTTGCACCTAAATAACAAATAAATAAGTAAAAGAGCGTACCATATCTTGTTAAAGATGTTGTCGCGGTGCTGTTGTTGTAGCTTCTTAGAATAATACAATGTTATTTACTTTCATATGTGAATATTAAACTGTTGCTAACTTATAACATACCATACTTATAAAAGCCATAAAACAATGAAATTAGTAATTTTTTCTATTTTTGATAACATTTATCATATATAACATAATAAAGAGTTAACAACGTACCCTCAGTTGTCACTGATGTAGTGGGCTGTAGTGTTGTAGGTACTGAGAAGTATAAAAAATGTGATATACTGCATACGTAAATATTAAACAGTGCTGAACTAATTTATCTTTACATATTTGAAAGATATCAATAAAGTTCGAAACGGTTAGTTATTTTTGATAAATTTTAGCAAATATAATGCATTAATGAATTAATACTCTATCCTCAGTTGTCACTGATGTTATCGGCGTTGGAGTCTTAGGTACTGGGTTGTATAGAATAAAAATTATTTACTACGTATATAAATATTAAACAGTAACTAATTTATTATAACATATTTCCAAGTATATAGCAATGAAGTTCAAAACAATTAA
>NW_022726284.1:0-549 GCF_011630105.1 Anneissia japonica
GATTCCGAAGCCCTCGGCGACCTTCCCGTGATCACTGAACCTGAGGAAACGACGGGAACTGGAAGCAGAGTGGGCGACCGCGAAGGCCCTCCATCCAATCTCCCGTACGACTTCAATTCGCAGGACTATCGCGACATGGAAGAAATAATCGAAAGAGAAGCTGCCAACGAGGACGACGACGCCGGCGACGACGGCGGGGCAGCGACGCCGACGGGAGATCTTCCACCTTACGCGGACGAGGAAAGTTCGCTATTGACGCCAAACGTGAGGTGGGTGGACGCGAACTGGATGCAGTACACTTCTGGATTTCTTCGGGAAAACGAAAACGACGATCTGGAGTGGGATCCGTCTCAAGACGGTGGACGAGTCCCAGACGAACCGGAGACGCACGCGAGACCCACGTCGTCTTCGACGCCGGCGACTCCCAAGTCCGTCGCGCTGGAAGATCTCGATGCTCACCGTCGAGAATCGGCGAAGGAGAACAAACGTACGTTGGAACTGGGCAACCAGAAGCTGAACGAGGTGCAGGACAAACTTGCGGAAAAGGAA
>NW_022726285.1:0-1159 GCF_011630105.1 Anneissia japonica
CATATATTTGTTCGAAATAAACCGCGACCGAAACGAAGCGCGACCGAAACAAAGCGCGACCGAAATGATCGGCTACCAGCTTAGGAGGCTAGGTGGTGCAAGGCCTGCGGCTGTCTTATTCAGTCTGCGAATAGTTTATTAGCCAATTCTGGCACTAATTTAATAAAATATATTAATAATAATTGATTATATTAGCTAATTCTGTTACTAATTAATAAATTAATAATTGGTACTTTAGTAAGTTGGGCACCAGTTAAATGTGTTTAGCAGTATCAATGAATATTGGCATTAGACGTACTAAAATAAATTGATAATAATTGATTATAGATAACATGGGCACTACTTTAGTAAGTTGGGCACCAGTTAAGTGTGTTTAGTAGTAACCAATGTATACTGGCTAACTCTGGCACTAATTTACTAAAATATATTGATAATAATTGATTATAGATAACGTGGGCACTACTCTTTAGTTGGGCACCAGTTAAGTGTGTTTTGTAATAATCAATTAATGTTAGCTAATTCTGGCACTAATTTGCTAAAATAAATTGATAATAGATAACATGTGCTCTACTTTAGTAAGCTGGGCACCAGTTAAGTGTGTTTAGTAGTAACAAATGAATATTGGTTAACTCTGGCACTAATTTGCTAAAATAAATTGATAATAATTGATGAAAGATAACATGGGCACTACTTTAGTAAGTTGGGCACCAGTTAAGCGTGTTTTGTAATAATCAATTAATGTTAGCTAATTCTGGCACTAATTTGCTAAAATAAATTGATAATAATTGATTATAGATAACATGTGCTCTACTTTAGTAAGCTGGGCACCAGTTAAGTGTGTTTAGTAGTAACCAATGAATATTGGCTAACTCTGGCACTAATTTGCTAAAATAAATTGATAATAATTGATGAAAGATAACATGGGCACTATTTTACTAAGTTGGGCACCAGTTAAGTATGTTCAGTAGTAATCAATTAATATTAACTAACTCTGACACCAATTTGCTATATAAATTGATAATAATTGATTATAGATAATGTGGGCACTACTTTAGTAAGTTGGGCACCAGTTAAGTATGTTCAGTAGTAATCGGTTAATATTAACTAACTCTGACACTAATTTGCTATATAAATTGATAATAATTGATTATAGATAACT
>NW_022726286.1:0-3091 GCF_011630105.1 Anneissia japonica
AGATAGATTATCTTGACAAGTCGACATAGTAAAAATGTTATGTTGTCATGGCGAGATAGATTATCTTGACAAGTCGACATAATGAAAGTTGTATGTTGTAATGGCGAGATAGATTTTCTTGACAAGTCGACATAGTAAAAATGTTATGTTGTCATGGCGAGATAGATTATCTTGACAAGTCGACATAATACATATTGTATGTTGTCATGGCGAGATAGATTATCTTGACAAGTCGACATAATAAAAGTTGTATGTTGTCATGGCGAGATAGATTATCTTGACAAGTCGACATAATAAAAATTGTATGTTGTCAACTCGACTTGTCAAGATAACCTATCTCGCCATGACAACATAAACTCTTAATAATGCTTATACATTCTGAGATTTTTTTTAATACAGATACGGTACGGACGCTCAGAAATATCTAAAAACTATTTCTCAATTCAAGAATATTGAGAACAAACTATGGTCAAGTCATTATATGTTATCGTTTAGGGCCATTTCATGAATCTATGATAGAACGTTTGATGCATAAAGTTACAGTTTTTTGAGTAATTTTAATAGTTTATATAGCAAGCAATAGGAATTCAGAAAGAATCATGCTACACATATCGCTATACTGGATTTGGTAGATGATGTAACTAAAGCAATAAACAATGACATGTATAATACTTTAGGCATTTTTTTATGGATTTATCGAAGGCTTTCGATACGATCGATCACCGCATTCTGTAAGATAAACTATATAACTACGGATTCCGTGGTGTATCATATAATTGGTTCTAAAATTATTTATAAAATAGAAAGCAGTATGTGTCCTACAATTATGTAAATTCATTATATGAGAGTGTTAGGTGTGGAGTTCCACAAGGTTCAATACTAGGGCCCTTATTGTTCATTATATATATGAATGATATATGTAATACTTCTAAACTACCCTCATTTATATTATTTGCAGACGACACAACTGTCTTCTATTCAGATTGTAATATCGATAACATGTTAAATGTAATGAATAATGAGCTTTCCGAAATCTCTAATTGGTTTAAATTTAACAAATTGTCGCTCAATACAGATAAAACAACTCTTATGTTTCTGGGAACACCGCACCAAACCAAAAACTCAACTTGTTGTTTTTATTTTGATGGTTGTAAATTAACCCGGGTACCAGAGGCATCATTTCTTGGTGTAGTTTTAGATCAAAATCTTACTTGGAAACGGCATATGAATAACATTCAGAAGAAGTGTTCTAAAATTTTTGGTGTGTTAAATAAAGTAAAGCATTTCTACCAGAGAAATCTTCACTATTACTGACCTTTTCCCTTATTTTGTCACACATTAACCATGGGATTATGCTATGGGGTAAAGCAAACAAAAATTATGTAAATAAAATATTAAAATTACAAAAGAAAGCTTTAAGAATAATTACCAATAGTCCATATTTATGTCATACGAAGCCTTTATTTGAAAAACTAAATCTATTGAATGTTTTTGATCTATACCAGAACGAACTAGGTATACTTATGTTTAAATACAAACAATGGAATGTTACCCACATCCTTTAACAATATCTTTTAAAAATAATCATAAAAAGTATTCATGGGTACAATACTAGGAATAAAAATAACTATCGACTAGATGTTCATAAGATTGAATCTGTATTTTCTACTGGACCTAAATTTTGGAATAATTTGTCAGAAAGAGTTAAAAACTCTTAGAGTGTCAATCATTTTAAAACACAGATTTCTAAGCACATCCAATCTCTTAATGCAAGTTAACTTCATGGCAATACTGTGACTTAAATAACGATTACTTGTTCATTTTGGCAACATGTATTTCATATGGGTGGGTGGGTCTCTGTATCTGCCGTAATGTAATTTGTTTTGATGTTTGTGTATTTTTATTGTTTTTTTAATATTCTATATTATTATTGTCTTTTTGTCAGGCCTTGCCTTTGTTGTATTTCCTCCATCTTAATTTGTTATTTTATTGACGATGGAAAATAAAGATTGATTGATTGATTGATTGATATAATATTGACAACATTAATAAAACATATATAGGTGGAATTTTCTCCAACCCGTCGTGAAAATGTACTGAATACTCTGTACATGTGAAAACATTTGCAAAAATAGTACTCGCTGCTTATTTTGGCTCGAATTCAACCCTGGCCATCAGGTGCAAGCTCGGTGGTCTAAAGGCATGATGCCTGGCTAGTCATCTTGAGAACAACTTGCAAATATTTTTTACAACTGTTTTCACACGCATTGAGTATTCAGTACATTTTCACGACAGGTTGGCAAAAATACACATATAGNAAAGGCCCCCCCCCCCCCCCCCTAATTGATTCTCCTGGCGCAAATCCATGTATTGTTTAATCTATCACGATAATAACAATTACCATTCAATAATAGAACAGTCATCAACCTACTTGCAGTGAAGTGAATCTAAAATGTATTCATAAAGTTACGATGATCTGAAGTGTTTAAAAACACAAATGTGCGTGACGATATTTTATTGCTTTAGAAATTTGATTTCAAAAAGTATATTAGTCCACCGTATACGTAAGGACTTGTTTTGTTGTTGTTTTGTTTTTACTTGCAGCGTTTTGGGAAATAGGTAATAGGTAAATTGTAATGAGTATAATCAATACCTATAGCCTC
This sequence comes from Anneissia japonica, assembly GCF_011630105.1. Lineage (NCBI taxonomy): Eukaryota > Metazoa > Echinodermata > Crinoidea > Comatulida > Comatulidae > Anneissia > Anneissia japonica. Next base: position 2,664 of record NW_022726286.1, read on the forward strand.
TAAACCTAGTAGTATTGAAGGGTCCTTTTAAAGTTTAAATAGGATTTTTGTAAAGTTATATTTTTAGATCATTAGACCTATTGAACGAGCCCCAAATAGCCCCGGGCCCAAGTGCTGTGCACTAACTGCACTGCCCATACCTACGCCACTGGACCTGAGTATTATTAGTGGCTTCATAACGTTTGCTATAGACTGTGTCATGCGCTATAGAAGTGGAAGACCATAATGTATTGAGAATGTACCTCTTTCTCTCTGGTAGGTCCTACAGTACAATCAGTTTAAAGTGTAAGGTATATATATATATAAGGAAAATTTCAAAAATGATTTTTATTATTTTTTTTGTTTTTTGTTTTTTTTTTTTGGAAGGGGCAGCACATCTTTAAACGTAATAGGTATCTACCAACTGATTGCGACGCCAATGTCGATCT
>NW_022726287.1:0-538 GCF_011630105.1 Anneissia japonica
GGAGGGGCATGCCTACCCCACCCCCAGGATCCGCCCCTGTGTTTAAACACTGGATTTTACCAATCTTCAATACTGGATGTTATACAACATCCAGTATATCTTCGGCACCCTGGAAACCTCAAGAGAGTCTGGGACAGTGCCGTTCACCAGCTGTTGGGCAAATTTTGAAACCACTACATTTGTTTTGTGATGATTTTACACAAGCAAGAAATAAGATCATCGATAATCAAGAAAGAGGTAAAAATACAGGGTATTCTTTTAGCAAAATATTAAATCAATGAGTTTTATGTTGCAATAATTACTGTATAATAAATGTATTGTCCTAATATAATTTGAAAATGCCAAAACCTTCAAAATTCTTTGTAGTCAGCAGGAGCTTCGTCCACAGTATCGCATAGTCTATGGACTAGAAATTGCAAATTGCAAGTGAAGTGCTGCGAAGTACAACTGCATATAATGTTCAACGAGCGTTGGTACCGTATGCCAGTCTACAACAAGCGTCGCCTAAATGTAATAATTAGCACGCTGAAATAGGCTA
>NW_022726288.1:0-1096 GCF_011630105.1 Anneissia japonica
ATGATGATGGTAAATTTTACAGAATAGACGAGAACAAGTACAGTACCACCTTAAAAGTGAATCATTATTTTTTTTTATCAGTGTGTTAAGTACCAACCTTATGCAGACGAGATTACCCTTACTAAGGTAATTAATATAATTCTTGATAGGGTTTACAATACGAAACTGATATCTACTAACCTTAAGAAAAATTCGCTAAGGAAACTACTTAGAGATTGCTGTACTAAAACTGTATTTACGTGTAATAACGAATTTTATAAACAAACTGATGGTGTCTCAATGGGTTCGCCTCTTGGCCCAGTTTTAGCTAATATTTTAATGACTGAACTAGAAGAGTCTATTGTTCCTAAACTTATTGAATCAGGTACTATTAAGTTTTATACTCGTTTTGTTGACGACACGCTAGTATTAGCTAAGCCCAATAATTTCCCGCAAATTCTAAGCTACTTCAATGCTTTTCATAGACAGATAAATTTTACTTTTGAATCATTTGAAAACAGTGACACAGTACACTTTCTGGATTTACAATTTAACAACAGTGTAGAAAGCATGAGTATATATCGTAAAAATACACATACAGGTCAATATGTCCATTATGATAGCTTTGCTCCATGGAACCATAAGATATCCTGGATTCGTAGTTTAGTTTCTAGAGCCCACAGATTGTGTACTCTTGATAAACTTCAAACAGAGCTTAGTAACATCAGGAAGTTTATGTCTTGGAATGGGTACCCTTTAAAAGTTGTTAATAATGTATATATATATCCGCTAACCTAAGAACATTAAGGCTGAAAATACTGCAGTAAAGTTAATGTCAATCGTTAAAGAATATAATTGTATTCTGTGACTATAAACCATAAAGTGTATGTATATTTTGATTTCACACTCATGGGCTTCGTCATTATAGCATTTGTGCAGAGTTTATGATGCATTAGCCAGTATACTGGGGGTAAAAATATATTTTGTGTGTACTGCGTGTTTGACCAGTTCAGCAAACTTGTACTTTATATCTTTATTTATGATATATAAGATATATATATATATATATATATATATATATATATATATATCTATATATACATATATACATATATAC
>NW_022726289.1:0-619 GCF_011630105.1 Anneissia japonica
CTAGGAGGGCCAGGTGACTATTTTTTTTTTCTAAACCGTCTTGTGGTAATGTTGTAAATAGATATAAACAAATGGTTGGTTCCCCAATTGTATATACCGGTATATATAATCCATTGAACTTGTGTACATATCCTGTTCTAATGACTAACCTGCAAAAAAAATTATATTAAAACATTATACAAAGGTTTACAATTTGTATTGTCTATAATATAAACAATACCAATGTATAGAAAATAATGAATATAAATATAGTATACTAACAAAAATAATTGTCTTGTTTTTCTTTCTCTCTTAGCTATGGATCAATGCAACCTTTGACTGAAATAGAATCGGACTATCGAAGGAGGTGGTGGTCTATACGTGTTATGTACTTCACTATATTTTTCGAGGCTGTCGGTTATTCTATGGTCATTCCATCCATTTGGCCTTATTTACAAGTAGTATGTTTTTGTCTTATCTGTACAATAATATAAATTGAACCTAATATGGTAACTTTCTAGAGTATATTTTTCTGTACGTCAAATTCATTAAAGTAAGACTATAGTTGAGAAATGTTTTTTTTAATGTGATATATCATTTTTATATCACTTATGGAGGTGTTTTCATAAAATATTAAATT
>NW_022726290.1:0-1627 GCF_011630105.1 Anneissia japonica
AAAAAAAAATGTAACAAAGCACTCCTTTCATGTTATAATTGTAGACACAATTGTGTCTGTGTGGTGTATCTTATTATTATATATATGATTTTTTTTGTGTATTATTATTTTGGAAATATGTATTTATTATTTTTATAATCTAAAAATAAACAAGCGTTTGTGAGTATACATTAAACCACCCAGAGATTTAAGGTGTTTGAGATACTAATTGTATGAAACTCTATTACCAAAAAAAAAAAAATGTAACAAAGCACTCCTTTCATGTTAATTGTAGACACAATTCAGCCATTATGTGTCATCCTCACATACAACATCTGTCTAATATTTCCGTTGACAGTGATGTCAGGCCGCTCATGTGGCGTCGTCAATATGGTGATGTCATCATAATTTTAAGGATGTATAACATTCATAACTCTCCATGTTTAATTAGTTGTGATTGGTTAACTTTTTGCATATAGTTGATACCCTATTGTTCACCTGCAGTTAACAATGGGTCACTGTTGTTGTAATTTAAGTGCCTGTATTTATAATTAGATAATGTGATGATCATTAATTCTAATCTTTGTGCTAATTGGACCTGATTTTTGGTAGATATAAGTTGCAATTGTGTGGATTTTGGTATGTTCACTTTTCAATGGTATGGCCAAGCTGAGATGAACCTCTGTGTAAAGAGCGTTTAGTGGCTGGTGAAGAGACAGTGCCCTGGACCTCTGCTCTGCTTAAGAAATTAATTACAGTTACCAACACAACAAACACAAAATTGCATACTAGATATCGAAACAGCTAATAAATAACCATCTGGTGGGGTTAAGTCATAGCCCCCAGCCCCCCCCCCCACCTTCTGGTGCCACCCCTGAGTCATATATATATATTCAATTTTATTGTTATATTGTTATATAATTGGCACACACCTTTTCACATGGAAGGTTGTTCCTAAGTTTGCACCATTGTGGTACAAGATGCTATCCACACTATTTAGGCAGGCTCAGACTGCATCACTGATTAGTGTCAAACGTTTAATGAGTGTGGACGGTTTCTATGCCAACAATTGGCAGACACAGAGTCAGTTTAAATTTCAGTACGTGACTTATTCTAAAATTAGATTAATTAGTCCTCATTACATGATAGTTATAAGTCTTCCAAACATATTATTAAATCATTCAAAAGCAGTTGATATAAAGTACCAGTGTATTAATGTAAAAATGGGCAGTTACGTCCCTTTTTCCCCCAGTTTTTAAATATTAAAAAATCTGTATCTCATTCACCGGTCCCCAGTTTTTCGTCAAACAACTTTTTTCTGTTTTAGAAAAATCAGTTCTACAATATATCAAAAAATGTTTTTCCTCCAGAGTCTGACTTTAAACATTTGACAATTTCCTGGAATATGCTTCAATGTGATATTTATTATGTAATTCATGTAAAAATTGAATTATTTATCTTTCATACAGTACATTATTACATTAGTAAGCAATTAGAATAGTTGCATATTATACATTAGTGGAAAATGGTTTATATGAAGGTTAAAAAAGATCAGCAAACTGTGTACTAATCAAAAATTAGTTCACAGTTGGGAATAGGAAAATAACATTGGGAGTTACGGTGATGATGTCACAATTGACTTATAATG
>NW_022726291.1:0-726 GCF_011630105.1 Anneissia japonica
ACCTTCTGGCGATCTGAAAGGGAGGTGGAAGCACGCGACGAGACTCCGACTTGCACGCAGTCCTCTATCTGTCGATCTCTTTTATCACTTTTAAATGTCCCACTTTCAGACACCTCTTTCCACGGATAGTACAAAAATATCGGGTTTCCCACTCCTCGTCGCTGACGGTCGGGTCGATGACGTGTTGGTACTCGTCGAAAATAAATCGGTTTACCTTATCGCCGTGCAACTCGGCTTCGTTTATCGCTTTTGCAAACACTCTCATGATTCTCGTCGTTTCGGCCATCGTTTCTCTTATGATTCTCGTCGTTTCGTCCATCGTCTCCATGACCTAAACCTAACTGTGGTAAACTTTGACGACCTCACCGACTTTTGTACGACAGATCGGACACGACGCTAACCTGACGGAACACGAGTCACAGCAGACGAGATGGTTGCACGGAGTCAGGAGGACGTTCGAATCGCGATCCATGCACACCTTGCACGACATCTCGTCCTTGAGATCGGTAAGTTCCCTCAATAGATCTCCGCGAGATTTCTCGTCGTCATCGTCGTCGCTGACGCGTACCTTGTTCGTATAGCTTTCGACAGGCGCACAAACTCCTTCTTTTTCTTCTTTTCGTTCCGGGCGTTCGTCTTCGGCATCTTCTTCCAAGCGAAGTTCGGCGATCAGAGACACCAAGCTCTCTTGTTTCGACGGATCTTCGACCCCGTCCTTTTTCCTGT
>NW_022726291.1:791-985 GCF_011630105.1 Anneissia japonica
AGAACACTTGTCCTTTCTTCTCGAGATGATCGCTCACGACCTTTGCGATCACGTCGCTGTCGAATCCGAATTCGGAGGCAAAATTAATCTTGGAAATCAGGGTTTCCTTCGTCTTGCGCCGCAACCACTAGCACGAACTCCCGTGTTCGGCGTGTTCAGAAAGTGGAAGGTCGTCCGGCTCCCATCGGCACAGC
>NW_022726292.1:0-1674 GCF_011630105.1 Anneissia japonica
AATTTGCATTTAAATGAATGACAACACTAGGCCCTTTTCTGGAAAAAGAAATAAAGGGAAGCGCTAATTGGCCCTCAAATAAAATGATTGCGTCCTTCTGGTTAAATCAAACAGTACGCTGGTGTTGCCATGGAGACCAACACTATACAGGGTTCAAATCCCTTTGGGGTCAATTTAAATGAGTAAATCTTTTTCTCATCAGAGTCGTTTTCTGCACAATAGTTGAAAGGCAGCTGTGCAAAACATTCCGTGACTCAGAGATGAGTGTCATGTTCGAATTCAATATGAGTGGATTACCACAGGACTGTATTTCATTTATCCAGTAAATCGCTTTCAGAGAATTTTGATTGATATCAAATATTTACAAAATTAATTGACTTACTTTCCGCAAGCTTGTGTTAAATCCCACGGTAGTGCGTGAACGCAATGACGGCCTCATCAATGGAAGTTGAATGAACTTGGCAGGGCATGATGACATAATAATAATTATTATTATTTTTAAACCTACTGTAAGGCTATTTAATTGGCTAATATAATATTTATCTACGTAATATACAAGTGTTATTAATAATAGCATCTGATCTAACAAAGACAAATACGTATTACTAAATCAATCAATAAATCCGTCTACCAATCAGTCCTTTCATCCACCCACCCATCCATGAATCAGTCAATCAATCCATGCATCCATGTTCTTATACATCCATCCATCCATCCATCTGTCAATCAATCAATCAATCAACCAACTCATTCATCCACCTTGAATAATCATCCATCCATCTACTCATTTATTAATCCATCTACCCATTCATCTATCCACCCATTCATCCACCTATCCATCCATCCGCCAACCCTTCTCCCTTTTTATAATTACTTTATTACTGGATTACCAGTTTAGTCAAATATTATTTGAAACGAAAAAAAAAAATCAATTTTGATAAGATTGTCTGCCCAATAGTCACGGTCTATAGGCCATATCGGCTAATCTCATAAAACGCAACTGCATGAATAAACATAAAAACTCTAAAAGTCAACATCCGGATACTTCATTCACTAAAACCCTGAACAAGAATTCACAAACGCGCAGTTAGTATAATGATGAATAATATGAAGATTGTCTGATGATGACAATGATGATGATGAAGATGATGAGAACGGTGATGGTGTGGTAATAATATTTTTGCAAAAACAGATAGATGAAAGCAAGAGAGAACTGAGTAAAGCTCATAATGAGGTCTTCTGAAAACCATTCATTCATTCACTAAAACCATTACAATTATTTTTGAATGAAAATCAGAAAGATAGCACCTAATTGTTTTTTTAAATGACATTACGTAGTTAATGTTAACATTATCGTATCCTCTCGAGTCGAGTGGAATTCAGAGGAAATTTAGTATTCATTAACGGTCACATGTTCGGCATGCTCTGTCTTTCTTTGGCGAGAATGCAACAAAGCATAAACATCACGATTACCAATGAACTTGAAGAATTTATAAATCCGTCGCATCATCTCTAACAAACTGATGAGTACCTAACACTACTGTTTTTTTTTAAGTGTATCATTCCATCAATGCCGTAGCCAACTAATGGGACAGTTGGAACAGTCCCACACAATTTTTTCTATTGGGTCCACAGAGAATGGGTCCACCATGATATTGTCCAACACAGTATCGT
>NW_022726293.1:0-687 GCF_011630105.1 Anneissia japonica
AACTTCTCAGTCGGTAAGAGCATCTTTTGCAGGAAACGTAATGATAACAAGGCGTCGTCACCACCCCGGCAACTCGGAGAAAACACACCTTGCAGGCATCTCCCGAAGACGGTTCCTATTTACGTTTTCCTAAAAGTTCGTCCACGGTAAAGCTGCATTTCGTTTCGACTTCGACGAATTCTCCGACGTAATTCTCGATGCGTTCGAAAGCATCGAGCAACCACTGTGTGTCGGTCCATTCGTCCGTACAGTAGTTGATAACTTTGACGCACGAACGGAAAAGTCTAATTATTTCTTCGAACAGAAACTCCATCTGTCTGATGTCGATATCCACCGCCTTCAACTTGCGAACGTCCATTCCGTTGGTCGATTCGCATTCCTTACGCTTTCTCTTGACTTCACGAATCAGACGAAATGTGTATCTTAACCGATCCTTTACATCTTCCATGTTGCTGCACATCGTGATATCATCAATGTGGAATTGTTGGTTAAACAAAAGTATTTTTATATATATACACCCAAACAAGCACACGCACAAACATATTCGAAGTTTGTTTCGTTTGTTTTTATCTTTAATCATTAAATATTTTTTCAATGTTCCTTGTCCATCACGAGCTTGGCAAAAGAATCGATAAGACTTCTGAAAGCCTCGCGGTTTCGGTCGTCGTGCAGGCCGTTCACTATGTC
>NW_022726294.1:0-206 GCF_011630105.1 Anneissia japonica
AAGATGCTAATAATATTCACACAACAAACGTATAATTTCATTTTTTTTTAGTAATTTTTATTTTTAGATTCAACAGAAAGTTAAAGATATCAAAACTATAATAATTTAATGTCCCACAGCATGTTCTTGAGGGCTTCCATCGGATTCGAGAAGTAATAATGCATGTGCCGGAGATCTCTAGTCGCCTCATGCAGTCCGAGAGTCAT
>NW_022726294.1:289-592 GCF_011630105.1 Anneissia japonica
TCGTCGTTCGAATCGGGATAGATGGCGTCACGCCATCTTCTGAGATTGCAAACGGCGAATTCCAAATCGATGAGATTCTTAGCGGTCTCCCTGTACATACGCTTACGTGTTTTTGTAGCCAAATCGAAAGATTTCCGGCCGACTTCCTGATTTCGGTGGATGCCCAAAGCAACGTTGAGAATGGCATCGAGTTCGTCTCCTTCGTATCCGAAGATGTGTAGATAGTCGGGATACGTCACCCTGGCTCTTCGCAGAGATTCGATGCAGGCGTTCATGTCGGCCGGGGAGTCGGCTTTCTCCAGG
>NW_022726295.1:0-861 GCF_011630105.1 Anneissia japonica
ATATTTCCCCTTAACGTCGGTTTTGAAATTGTTCTCTAATTCGTCCATTGTCTAAGTTCCCCTAAGCGTACAGGTAATAATAATTAATAATAACAATAATAATAATAATAATTATAATAATAATAATAATAATTGGCAGGTCTTATGGCATCCAGTATTTTAGAGCTGCCTATTCTCAGCTCTTCTCTTAATTTGAAAATAGCTGTCACCCTGTTTCATTTGATGAAGAAAAACGCGCTTTTCCTTACTCTTTGTGCTTTTCCCAATAAGCGTCTTTTAGTAGGCCTAGGTAATTATGCAAAACCAAGGCCTAACTAAAAAATTAAAATTGTCATAGTATGTAACTCAAGTTAAAAAAACACTTTTTATTACTCGTGCAGCTTAATTAAATATTATATGTCATTTTAAACACCCCATTGGTATTAACATAGTAACATCAATGTATTTAAAAAAATTAGACAGCGACGTTCTCTCAGAAGTTGTTTTGTAGACGTTTATCTGTTGATGACCTTTTGACCTCCTGAATTCTGCAATGAGATTTTCGGGTCGATTCAGCCGAGACGGCCCGAGTGGAGTTTCATGTAAATGTTTCGTACGGAAAAAATAATCGCGGGCCGCCTAGGCAATCTGCCACTGAAACACTCATCATAAAACGTTTTTATCTTGGTAATAATAATCCTGCCAGCTACATATTTATTTTGTGTAAACTAACATTCATAAAGATAATGATTTTTTATCTACTGATTAGCTTGTGACGTATTCGAGCCATGAAATGAACATGAGATAAACAACAGTCACTTTACTTTAGTATCTTTGCATGTACAGTACATTAAAAATCAATCATGTGGGTTTTCCTTTTCT
>NW_022726296.1:0-795 GCF_011630105.1 Anneissia japonica
ACAAACTCCGTGACGCCACTGTGCCCAAAAGGGCACTTTCAGATGGTAAAACAAGCTTTGTCATGCAGCGCTCACCTACGAAACGATTGCCTTCCTTCATCCATGACTATCAAATGTTCCCCAATGGAGGATCCTGTTATACGTACCCCCAGACCACACCCCCTGCTGGCGTCGCCACTGATTCAAATCAGTAATGAATATTTATTTTCATTATTTCTCGGCCCTCTTCTTTTTCTCATCTATATAAATGACCAATCATCTAACTTGTACTCTTACGTCCTATTTGCTGACGACATACCTTTCTTTCCGAGACCCTAAACCTTAACTACAACCTTCAACAAAGAAATAAAGCACATATCAAATTGTTTTAAAATCAACAAACTCTCACTAAATATCGAAAGGTCCACTGATTAATCTCAGATAAGAAAGTATAATACATACTCCAAGTATTGAAATACATGATGGCGTGTATTTCAATACTTGGAGTATGTATTATACTTTCTCACTAAATATAACCAAAACAAATTACATACACTTTTCAGGGAATAAAAATACTAGTAACAACCCAAACACAACTGTCTTTATTTACAATGTTCTTATAAGATCAGTTGAACAAACACACCTACATAGACCTAGTTGGGTCCTTATTGACAATATACTGAGTTGGAAGCCTTATATAGTCAATACTGCATTTTTACATTATTATTTTCATGCCTGAATAAATAAATTAAAAAAAAAAAAACTCTTTTTCTCTTCATTTTTCTCCCTTAAGTTGCCACCTTCATTTGTTAACGA
>NW_022726297.1:0-541 GCF_011630105.1 Anneissia japonica
TCGCCCTGTCCCTCGAACTGCTGGTGGCTGCGAAGGTGAAGAGCGCGTGCAAAATTCGTCGTCTGATTTCCTTCCTGTGCGACGCCAGACCGAACGTCGATTCGGATTCCGAGTTGGTGTCGCGATCGCGAAACTTCTGGTTTCGGATGGAGTGCGCCGGAATCGATCAGTACAACTGGCACTCCAGGACACCGTCGTCCGTCGTCTCCGTTGCCAAGGAGGTGGCCAGCAGCTTCTCATACTCATCGTCGTCGTCTTCTTCTTCTTCCTCGTACTCCGGTGCGCGACCGAGCATCCGTTCGGCATTGCTGTGGGAATGGCGGCGTTCGTCAGCGGCAGACGCGCGCATTACTCGTTCGAAGCAGTGAAGCTGCGATGCTTCTTCAACGAGGCGAGAGGTTCTTCGTCGGAGAAGGCAGTAGAGGAAGCGCTGGAGCAATTCCTAAGCGACGTCTCGAGAAAAGCGGTGACGACGTTGTCTTTGGAAGCGCAAAGATTGGGACTGGAACGTCACGATCTTCTCGACGGTAAGCGCATCGAC
>NW_022726298.1:0-2302 GCF_011630105.1 Anneissia japonica
TTAATACGTTTATTACTAAACGAATATCTCGGTCGTCCCTGCAATAAACCTTCTTTAAACACTTTGTTAGCATAAACAATAAGGGCTAGGCCTATACTTTATAAAATAACAAATGGTTTATATACCGTAGCTGTACAGAGCTGATGCATGCTAATTAGCAGAGATTACTTATACAATATACTGTACATGAATTTAGGAATTCTGAATTTAGGCCAACAGTACCAGACAAAATAAAATTAATAATAATAATAATAATAATAAAATACAATGATAATAATACTACTACAACTACTACTACTACTAATAATAATAATCGTCCTATAATGTGCATAAACCTCAAATGAGTATATTCGCACAGCAATAATAATAATAATAATTAATTTGTGAGTAAATATCTAATATATATATCTTTACTACAAGTTGGGTTCTGTATTTATTCACTTCTAATAATATATTTTATATTAATGCAATCTTCTTTATTCCATTCATGTAGGCCCTACACTGAAAAAGAAAAAAAAACATACTGTATACGAGTTTGACGGAAAATATAAATAAACGATCAATCTAACAATATATAACAATTCAAATTCTCATTTTCATTTTATGTAAAATAGGTTTATTACTGTTCACGTGGCAGTATATAACGGCCTAACTTGATTGATGATATGAAACACATACATGAAGGTCATGGTTGAATGCGTTTCAGCTGACACGTCAATGCGTTACAGATCCACAATTAACGCATTGCATTACCGAGACACGACGGGAAAAAACAACAAATCAAAATCAAGATACATCGATTTTTAACGGAATTCGGATAACTACCGTACTAAAAGTTGGTTTCTATTGATTATTAAGTAGTTTTCTACTCTCGTGTGGTAATATTTTTATAATTTTTGCACCCGTGTGGTCGCGAGTGGTCCCGTGTGGTATTTAGTAGGACCCTCACACTTTGTATAGAATAAAACCGTTAACATCCAGCTTACTATACTTGGTGTCTGGCTCATTCATTGAAGTCCGAACTCATCTAGTAACATCCATAGAGAGTTACACTGGTGCCGTGACCTGGCGTTATCTTCTTTTACCGGAGATAACCGAGCCGCATCATCATCTAGTGTGCAGCCTCATCATCAGCTAGCCGACCAGACTCATCCCACATCACGCGCAGCGAAGATTGTATCTTTTCATGTGTCAATTTTCCCTAGGCCACAGTATCTATAATAATTTTTTTTTAAAGCCTGTGGTATATATATCCTTGTAGGTTATATGGTTTCAGTCCTAACGTACTTTATTTCGTATATTCCCCATAATTTTGTTATTTCGTCCGTCTACCTGTACACGTATATCATCTGTGTAGGCCTACGCTCGCTGAGCGTGAATCAGCTAATTCATTTTGCATTTGTTGCTAGGTTACGTACTTCGTTGTTAGTATTGCTAGGCCTACACTCGCTATAGTCATGGCGCCGGGTAAAAATTCTAAGAAATCCTCATCTCCTCCCCCTGACCTTAATCAGGGTAGTGGTAATGCACAACCAGCTGGTGCTGGTAATAATAGTTACCTATCGCCGTTAAAAGTTGAATTACCACCATTCTTTGTTGGGAATGGAACTGAGGCTTTCAGTGTTTGGTGCCGTAGACTTGAGGTGGCTTTGGATAGTCAACCTTTGAATGAGGAAGCTGTATCACCCTTCTGTGTTACTAGAACTGGCAGAAAAGTGAAGCCACCTTCCAGATTCCTGGAATAACTGCGAATGTATGACTATATGTCAGCACCACTTACACATGTAGTGTATTACATGAATTTACAGTTACAGTTACAAAAAAAAAAAAAAAAAACAGAAACAAAACCAGAACAAACAAACACAGAACAGAAACAGAGGGACAACCAGAAACAACAGTACCACAACAACAAAGCGACAGCATGCGCAGGGGAGCGTACCGGTCGTGCGCGTAATTTTTTTTACGCATGTGGTTATAGAAGTTAGGATTTGTTTTTTTCCAGGTTTTAATGTTAGTGGCATGAGGGTCTTTTCTCCTTATTTATGGGGGATTGAAACCGTCCATGCGCACACGTAATTTTTTTACGCAGATGTTATAACAGTTAGGATTTTGTTTTTCTTTTGGTTCTAGTTTAGCTGGTGTTTGGGCCATTCCTTGCTTGTGCGGCTTGCGCTATTGTTGAATTGATTCTGATAAACTTAATAATTTTCACCGTTTCTGATACTACTACAAGTTCCATGGATTATTGTTTGCAGATAATTTTTTTTATTTATTTGGAGGGGATTATTGTTTTCTTATTTTT
>NW_022726298.1:2351-3733 GCF_011630105.1 Anneissia japonica
TATGATTTATTTGAGTGTGTACCATGCGCCATTCGCATGCTACAGGATTGAATCTGTTGTACCATACGCTATTCGTATGTTGGTAGATTGAATGTTTTATTTTTGACAGTGTTTATAATACAGATATTATTTTTTGCACCATACGCTATCCATATGCTGCTGATTTCTTTGGGATATTTTTTTTGCACCGTACGCTATTCGTATGCTGCTGTGTTGTTTTATTTTTGGAATTTTTTTTATATACAGTATGTAACATATGCAATTCATATGCTACATGTTTTCCTTTTATTTGGGACACTATTTTTTTTGGCTTCTCTTCACCGTACGCAACACTTCGTATGCTGGAAGGATGTCCACTGTCACCAAGAATCTCATCAATGGAGTCATCAATTGCTCAGGGAATATCTTCAGATGTCAACCAATGGAACAACCAGCTAAATAAATACAATAAATATTTAATTTCATAAATGCTATAAATGCTGTTAATTCCATAAGAAGATTGCTTATATCGATATCTGCGTAAATTTTAGAACTATTTTTGCTCTCCTTTAGATGTTTTCTTCAACGCAGATCTAGGGCATAGGCCTAAATGGTGAATCCCCACAAATTTCAACATGTTTGTGAAAAGTAAACAACTTCGTCATCATTATAAAAATTGTATTTTCAATTTTTTTGGTGGATTTTATTAAATGTGTATAAACTTAAAAAAGAATTTATTTCAATTATTGAATCAATATTCTGACCTTAAATTCCGATGTTGAGCTCGAAAAATTCGCAAATTCTAGGCCTATTCTAACCTACTCAGTAAGTATACTAATCGAGGAAGTTCTGATCATCACTGCATGTGATTGCACATGTGCAACCACTGTGCAGTGTATACTAAGAAGTTCAAATGGGAAACTAATTTTCCGTACCATATGACATACCACGATGTTCAATCATCATCAATCAATGTGTTTCAATCGATATTAGGCCTACAGGAAAATAGTTTAAAAATAAAACATTGATAAACATTGTTCATTTTGTAGGATGCTTGAATACCATACAAAATTAAGGAATATCATATGAGTGAGTACTGTATGTGTGTGAACTTGTCTCTTTCTTATCTGTGCCTGGGATAGCCAGCTAAGTCCTTATGGCGCCTTAGCCTGCCTAGGCCTAGATACTGTAGCCTACACAGTGGCTGTAGGCCTATCTAACCTAGGCCTAAACTCACGATACGATATTTTCAGCTATTGTATGATATTCCTCTCATGAATACGCCTTTTTCACGAATCGGTAGACATCTTGAAGTGATGACAAACATTGCGAATCAGCGGTGCGTAACCAACAGAAATAAGATAAGCTTTTGGGCGGATTTTTTGACATCATGTTATTTAAAA
>NW_022726298.1:3747-4634 GCF_011630105.1 Anneissia japonica
ATCCAAAAAAAATTTCCAGCAAAATGTTCTTAAAAGACTAGTCTACACCACTATATGATTGAAAAAAAATTGAAAAATTTTGTTGACCTCTGAAATCAAGATTGAAAAATAAAAGCCTATCTCAGTAGCGTATTAAAATAGGTATATGCATTACAGTGCTGTAGTACTAGTAATACTCTGAACTAGCATTGTTTTAGTTACCATATGAGAGTTTCCTGTGTTAAAAACATGATTTACTATACTATACCTCTTTATAAAACATAACTTGTACTTTGTAATAAGAGAAATATGTATATTATCGCTACTTGGAACAGTAACAACTCGAAAGTCCTATGCTACTGCACTGTAATGCATTGGCCTGTTTTAATACACTACTAAGATAGGCTTTTCTTTTTCAATCTTGATTTCAGAGGTCAACAAAATTTTTCAATTTTTTTTCAATCATATAGTGGTGTAGACTGGTCTTTTAAGAACATTTTCCTGGAAACACTTTTTGGATACGACGCCCTGTTATGGAGTTATGATTTTTTAAATAACATGATGTCAGAAAATCAGCCCAAAAGCTTATCTTATTTCTGTTGGTTACGCACCGCTGATTCGCAATGTTTGTCATCACTTCAAGATGTCTACCGATTCGTGAAAAAGGCGTATTAAATTTAGGCTTTTTGAGATTCGCGAAAGTTTAATGTCGCAAAAACGGCCGAAATTATCAATTCCCGAAAGTTTCTGGTTTACAGTATCTATTTAGGCTAGGTAGGTAGGCCTATGTATGAAGAATATGTAAAAATATCAACTTTTTTAGAGCTCAGTAATTGATTCTGAAATGCCATCAAATGGGCTTAAAAAACTCTAAAACCCTGGAGCGCAATGGCGCTTCCGCCCCCTTG
>NW_022726298.1:4683-6805 GCF_011630105.1 Anneissia japonica
CAATTTAACATATATTTTTTATTTCAAACGGTCCTTTTTCCATCTTTTTTCACTTGAAAAGCTCAGTATTTCTTGCAAATATGTTTACTGGTACAACAAAAACATATTTTTTAAATATAAATTTGATTCCATTCTTAAGACTTTTTATATATGTGTGTCTAACCATTGATTTACTTGTGATCATAGGTAAAATGGGAGTGGGGTTAGCAAAAAAAACAAAACAAAACTCCCTCCCTCCCTCATCAGTTTTTATTCTTTGATAGGGTGATAAACTAATAATTCTTTTTAAGGGGCCTAATATAGTATGTTTTGTGTTAAACACAATGAATAATATCTATTTGAGTGTTTATTCTTTCTGATTGAGCCCATACTACATATGTTATACAGTATTACAAAGTTCATTTTTATTAAATGTTGACTTTACATTAGAATGTACAGTGCGAGTACAGCATATTTTTTAAAGCATTCTCGTGATTGGTCGGTTTGTCTGACTCATTTTCCAATCCCTGGGAATTCTGTCAATCACTCTCTATCTCGCTCGATTAAATATTGATTTACCTTGATCTTGAAGCTAAAGCTTTAATGCTTATTCACTCCTCTGTCTGAGTCTCTAATTACATACGGTTTAAACCTCTGGTGGTGATTTAGCTAGTGTCCTTTAAGCCTTCTTGATTTCAATTGGTTAATTGTGAATCCACAGCTTCAACTGACAAGCTACTCCAATGAGTGAGTTGTAAAAGATTTTAATTTTACGATGAAATTCTTTACACCATTTTATTTTATATGTCATGTGGTGCTGCACTAGGGTCTATACGCTGGTAGAGATGAGATCAATATGAGTGAAAAATATTGTAAAGAAAAAAAGAAAGGAAAGAGACTACTTGTAGCTTAAATTTGAAACTTTGTGCACATAGTTATTATTAACCAAATCAACAGCAGACACAAATCCGCCATTGATTCTGCAAAAGCAATTGTTGATGGATCACATTATAATTTGATTTTAAATAACAAAAGGATATGACCTCATTAATTGACCTTGGTTAAGAGGATTGTTTATATGAATGGACAGTAAACAGTACCACTCGATATAGATGTTGGAGTGGACTTGAATAGCTTGGTGGTTCGTCGCTGTCGTTGGGTAAATTGTTTGTTACCATGATAACGAAAGTTTGGTACCTGTATGTCCGATTGCTTTCTATTGTTTTTGGTAAATGTGTGAATATGCTAATTGCTTATTATGTGCATAATGAATATTTCACTAATCAGATAATTTGGCCTAGTTACCATGAAAGCCGATTGGTGAAAAAATTTCAATGCATATCAATGTTATGTGCTACTTTTCTATTTTGAAAATGTTGATTCCCCCCACCCCCCCCCCCCCCCGTAAGAGACAGGCTCTTGACTGCTCCCACAAGTGTTTTATTGATTTACTGAATATTGATAATCTGTATATTTGCTGTTATTATGTTTACATTGTTTAATGTATGATCCTAATTTAATCGGTAAACTTTTTTGGGGGGTGGGGGGCATCACACAATAAGTTTTGTTTTTTAAACCTATAAAGAAAAATCAAATTACAGATTTTAAAGAAGGAATGGCCTGCCCGAAAGAGGTGAAGGATTGGCAGGATGAGTACAAAACTACGACACCAGCGACATTGTGTAAATTCTACGATAGTCATGCAGACAAATACGATAAGGTTAGTGCATTTCACACTGAAGAATTCCCAAAGAGGGTAGCCTGTTAGTAAAACTGGTGCACCGGCATATCTAAGAGTCTTTAAATTGGGGTTGGGGATGGGGCTAATTGGGTGCGAATATATTGCAAAATATATTGATTTGAGGTATTTAATATAGTGCCAGGATCCTTTCAACCATATGCGTCAATGGTCTAGAAATTACTTGCATGAATCCGGATAATACTGTTGGAGTAAATTTTTCTACAGAATGCACAATCATTCGAAGGATTTAAATTTTTCCTTAATTTATTTTTTTAACATGTATTTTCGCTTAATCTACCTGTAAATGCTCCGGGGTTTCACTATGTGGTTTTTTTCGCAAAGCCAATGCTCGTGTGATTGTGATTTTCCTACCTATCAGGTCCAATGCGGCCTGAGGCGGTA
>NW_022726299.1:0-656 GCF_011630105.1 Anneissia japonica
ATCATTAATCAGCTATATATAATTATATAATAAAGGAGCTAAGGGATCACAAGGAATTCGAGGAGCTACCGGAACCACTGGTGCCAAGGGAGCCAGAGGTCCACCAGGACCTCGGGGTGCTACTGGGACCCCGGGTCCACGAGGCCCAAAGGGTAAGAAATTCATTTTGTCTTAAAGATATAAATTAATATAGCGTATTATATAATGTAAATAATATTATATATAAAAGTATATATATAAGTATATACCGGTATGTAATATATATATATAAGTATATATATATAAGTATATAAGTATATATATATAAGTATATATATATATATATATATATATAAGTAGAAAAAATGAAACAACTTCAGTAGTAGACTACTGATTTATTATAAACTCGAATATTTCTGCCACTCCTGTGGCCTTCATCAGCGAGAATAATGGAAAACATCATGAATCAATATAATATAGGCTGTCTTATCAAAAATATCAAAAATAAATAAAGGTGATAGAGAGCAAATGAGAAATACTTATAAAACTGTAACATGATTGGTCTATTATCTATATGCATACTAAATATCTATAATAAGTATATAAGTATATATATAGGTATATATATGAGTATAAGTATATATATATAGTATATATATAGTATATATATATATATA
>NW_022726300.1:0-534 GCF_011630105.1 Anneissia japonica
CCACATGGGCTTCTTCTCAAGATAGCATGGGTTTGTTTTCAAGATAGTACAGTACATTCACTGTACATGAATTTCAAAAAACAAATTAAATTAAAAACATGCTTGGTTTATACAGTAGTTCAGGTGATTTTGGTTAATACACCATAATGCAGACTGGTTTTACAGTGGCCCTATATTGTTTTAGAGTACTAATTCCCAAAATTCATTTTGAATAGAAGCGCCTCTTTTCTTTGGTAAAGTAGCCTAAAAAAATAGCCCATCTTGAATTATATTCATATTGATGATGACGTGTGACATGTCAAAACATGTTGTTTATCGGTGTCATTCATTATTGATTGTAATTTAAAACCAAGTAAAAATATATGTACTGCTGCGTTTCATTCCACTATCAGTGGATCTTTGTCAGGCAATGAAGCTTGGAACTAGGCTAGATTTTGTTAGTGTATACTAGATTTCGAATTAAAAATTCTACAATCAATACCTACATTAAAATCCTAATGAAATAATTATTCAAAGATCATTCATTATATTAGG
>NW_022726301.1:0-9792 GCF_011630105.1 Anneissia japonica
ATGGGTCTTTGGTTTTCGTTTTGTAGACACATAGGCGTCTGGGAAGATTCCATTCCAGATGGGTCCTCGTATGTAAAATAATAGAATAGAATTGAAATTGCCAAAAACCTTCAAGGGTCTTAGACAATGCAAGAAAACAATTGCATATATTTTATCTATATTTGTCTTCGGTTGAGGCAAGTGGCATTTCTGAAAGAATCAGGCCTATATTATTCGTCAGATCAATAGACGCTGCAATCACCGTATTTTAAAGAATATTTTATCTCTCACCTTGACCCTCGCCACGGCGAACGGCGCCAAGGTATGGATCCGCGCATGTGGTGTGTGAAAAAAACGTTTTGAGAATGTGCCTATGGTGTCTGGAAATTGCACTCTCACACCTTAAAAATCTTACCCGTAAGTCATAAACAATGACAATAACAGTATTTTTATTAATACATTTTATGGGGTAGTGATCACACCGTCTGCACCACTACCTCCAGCATCCGACCCCGAGCCCTCGTTATGATGCTTATATTTCTTTATATACAGTAGTTTCATATTATTTCCTATTACAGCGGATTTAATTGTTCGGGTATGACGTCATGTAACCTTATTTACCCTGGAAGCAATGGTTTGCAATATCAGGATCCAAACGGACAGAGTTGGTATTTTGGTATGAATTACAGATTATCTCAATATTGTG
Organism: Anneissia japonica; assembly: GCF_011630105.1. Lineage (NCBI taxonomy): Eukaryota > Metazoa > Echinodermata > Crinoidea > Comatulida > Comatulidae > Anneissia > Anneissia japonica. The sequence goes on from NW_022726301.1 coordinate 686, forward strand.
AATAATACAATTTAAGTTACATTCACCTCCATTTTATTTTCAATGTTAAATTACGGAACGAAAACGAAAGCTCAAGGAAATATATAATAATGATTCTTAATTTCATCTTTGTTTATAGACGATGCACGTGTGGTATATCCATCTCCAAACTGCTTCAAATATATACCAATGAACGGAGCAAAGCAGTCATGTATTGATACTCAGCGTGAATGCGAAAAAGTAGGCGGAAACATCACCGTAATAAACAGTTTTCATGAATACCAAGCGTTGACAGTGGTCGTGAACTCTATTATGTTAGACACAGCGGAATTTGATATAAAATTCAAGGTTTTTAACCAAGCAGCTATCATAGAATTAGGCCTATACCTGTATAAAGGGTGTACAACATTTACAATCAAGAATCTGATTAACAAATTTCAAGTCTCGGGGCAGAACACCGATTGCTTTGCAACTTCTCAGGTAGACGCTATTATTTGCGAGTCGTCAGGTAGGTTTTGGTCACAAGTGGATCAGAGAAATCCTAATAAAGACTATTAGGCCTACTCAATAGCACAGGATTTATTTTTCTTTTCTTTTTAATTGAGAGCTGAATTAGCTGCTACCTATATTTTATAACCATTATCATGGGTGTGGTTGTTACTGTCTCGATATATTGTTTGTTGAAGCATAGAGAAAATACTATTTTCTCTATGGTTGAAGTAACACAATACGGTATAACGTGTAGCCAACACAGCTATAAATCAAGAAAATTAAATGTCATGTAATTGTATATAATACTGTAATCATTAGTGTTCAATTTGTTTGCTTCTGTTGTTCCTTTATTTCAGTAAACTTCCACTGCTTTAATGCAGGCTATAAAGTTCTACAACTTGAAAACTACAAACTAATTTCAGCATACGAGTTAGAAGAGTGCGAGGTAACAAATTCGACAAATTCGGCAAAAACTCGTAGGACGATTCTGGAAGCTCGGGGAGAACTCGTAGCTCGTGAAGTACTCGGGGTACTCCACCTAACTCGTACTTAATACTCTTCCACCTAGTTTAGTTTCATCCAAGAGTCGCATGAGTTCTAAGAGTTAAAAACTCGTCATATAATTCGCTTGGTAAAGGACCTCTATACATGCTATCTACGGCTTAGCTACGAGTGAGGTGCGACCTTACGGAGTTGGTTACGACAAGCACCTAGTTTACAACGAGCTATATTGCCAGCGTAACGAGTTTGTACCGAATTAAATACCGGTACGAGTTAGGTACGAGCGTTCCGATCAAATGTTCCTGGTCATCGTAACCAACTCGGTGTGCTCGTATTTAACTCGTACTCATTTTGGGTGGGTTGCTCGCATCAAACTAGTGGGTTAAGTTTAAATCACATATAGGATAACAAAAATAATTTGCAAAATAAACTTCTTATTCTCCTTCAGAACAATTAATGACATTTTATTACATTCTAATGCTGTAATTAAACTTTGTAATACTGGGTAAAGTTTATGAAATTTAAGATTTAACATTTCAACCACTATTCATGTTGACGTCAACAGATGTTGTTAAGACTTCAAGATGGTTCCCGTCAATGGGATTCAACTACGTGGCATGATTTTTGTCTACTTTACCATACTTTAGGTTTTACACACTTATGTAATTTTATGTTTATTGTTAACGATCTAATTTTAAGTTACAAAAATATCCAATTAAAAATGACATTATTTACTTCTTTTTTTAAAAGATGTGAATATTGCAAAAATATGTCCCAAGCCAAGAATAGGCCTACAACCGACGAAAAAGCCAAACGAGAACAATTAATGACATTTTACTGCATTCTAATACTTTAATTAAACTTTGTAATACTGGGTAAATTTTATGAAATTTACCGCGCAAGAGTTCAACCACTATTCATGCTGACGTCAACAGATGTTATTAAGTCGTCAAGATGGATCCCATCAATGGGATTCAATTATATAAAGTACGGTTTACCACACTGAAGGTTTTATCTCCGAGATTTTACACACTTTTGTAATTGTATGCTTATTGTTAACGACCTAATTTTAAGTTACAAAAATGTTCAATTAAGAATGACATTTGTTTTTTTTTTTCTTTTTAAAGATGTGAATATTGCAAAAATATGTCCCAAGCCAGAAATACCATCGACGAAATACGAGCCAAAGGATCCACAAAATGAGACAAAGGATCAGCAAAACAAGACGACAGTCTCTGTTAAGACGACAGCGATAATTGCCTCGGTCATTGGCACGATAATACTAAGTTGCTTGTATGGTTGTATCCGACAGTATCAGAGAACAACAAATCTTGGGTAAATAACGCCATCACGTTATTATATTTCTATTACTATCACTATTATTACTATTACTATTAATAGTATTGCTATCACTATTACTATTAATACTATTATAATGTGGCACACTCCACAGCTAATGTAGTAAAACTCTCCGCTAATGTAGAAACACCAACAGCTTATGTAGTAAAAAGAAAATCAACCCCAGCTAATGTAGAACGCTCAACAGCTAATGTAGTAACGAAAATTGCCACACAGCTAATGTAACTACTATCGCCAGCTAATGTAGAATATAGTATAAAATCTTATATCAATGTGGAACATGTGGAGGTTGCTAATGCTAGCTTTAAACAATTACGTCTTTAAATTATTATCAGCAGTATTGCTTTTCGTCTTCCGTTTTGATGCTTGTTTGTTGTTTGCCATCTCACTGTATATTCCTCAATGAATATTGTTCTATATATAAATAAATTATAAGATAAATTACCTCAGACGGGAATCGAACCAATGTGAACCCCATTAACACTAAACCACCACCATTTTATCATATAATAAGGTATTTTATATGGCTATATTATTTTTATATATTTTGCTCTGGCGAAGGGCTATATACCAAGGTAAGGCCTTCCTTTCTGGCTGTTTACTTTATATAGGCCTATAATAAGATCAGGGGCGGATCTGGGTTGAAACTTACAGGGGGGGGGGGGGGGGGAGGGGGAAGAAAGTTTCTAAAAAAAACTTCAAAAAAGAAAGGGGGTGTGTCCTCCCCCGGGAAATTGTTTATTCCTAGATGGCGGGAAATTAGCTTTCCAGACTTCTGAAGTGTCTTTTAATGACTTAAGTTCTTCAAAATTCAAGTTTTTTATGCCCTCTTGAAACTTGAAAACGTTCAGATAAATGTTTTCATTCTTATTACAGATAGGCATATCATGTCATATAGGTCTATATAGGATTGGGTGTCCTCCCCGGGAAAAATTTGATTCCTAGATGGCGGGAAATGAGCTACAACTCAATTACTATTACTATCATTATCATTATCGTTATTGTTATCGTTGTTTTCATTGTTGCTCTTATTATTATTATTATTATTATTATTATTATTATTATTATTATTATTATTAACCTTCAAAATTATAGATGATTTATAGTAAGTTTTATAAAGTACACCATTATTTAAAGCTAAAAATAAACTATGGTAACGATATAAATCTTTAAATACAATAAACATAACTATCTACGTTGGCCTTTTCCATGTATAGTACAACAAATATTTAAATACATTTATAATGAACAATAACCAGTCATTGACGCTTAGTACTCTGGGAACAAACACACCTAACTAGAGATGACTCCAGGATTGCCCGACGGGGGTTCCAAGGTCCCCAAAAGAAGGGGGGGGGGCGCGATGTCCCCGACGAGAGCAAAGTTGGCGTAGTCAGGCGTCGGTAAAAAATGTTTGAAAATGATTCTGGTGAGGAGAATAGGCCACGAAAAAAAAAGACAATTTAGAGGTTTTAGAGGCTTATTTAATGGATTATAGTATCTACTGTGGGAAACAATGGCTGGATCTCAGTAGAGATACAAAAATGATAAGCAACAGTTAAAAAGTAGACGTAAGTAAACAGCAAGAAATAGAACCAGAGCTTTCGGACAACACTAGTCCTTCCTCAGTGGCGAGTGAGTGAGGGTAGAAAAAGCTAGATGGTATAAAGTGAGATATATATATATATAAAGGTTTCTCTCGGCGAATTGTGGTTTTTCTACCCGGCAAGAAGGGGTGGGGGTAGGGGTGACAGCTCCCCCACGCTGGCGCCACCCTTGAACATTGACCTAAAAACCTATCATAACAAGCGTTGCAGACGTTTAAATATACGAGTATTTGATGATGACGTTTATCAATACTGTTATTTTTGAGGCGCCAAATGTACTTTCATTATTTAACAAAAATAATTATATACATATTCATTATCTAACATATGATTCAACATTTCTTCATTACATACATATAATTAGTTTGGTCTCTTAACTTGATGGAGCGATTTTCATTATTTATGAATAACAACAACTAGCAAAACATTAATTATAAATAATTGAAGTGCCGAAAGTCATTATATATAAATAATGATTTTACTATAGCCATTATATAGTATATAGTATATATATATATATATATATATACATACATATATATATATATATATATATATTTAATAAAATTATATACATATAAGTAGATTTCGCACCTTTAAAAAAATATATACCTAAGTACATTTGGAGCCTCAAATCGCCAAATTTAACAAAATTATATACATATAAGTACATTAGGCGAAATAACAAAATTATATACATATAAGTACATTTGGCGCCTTATAATTTTGTACTTATACGCATATAATTATATATATGTACTTTCATTATTTTACACGATTATACACATATAAGTATATATAATTCAACATCTGTTCATTATATATATATAAATTTTGTCTCACAATTAAATATAAATCATTGGTGAAGCGATTTTCATTACTTATAAATAAGTTAACGCTGCAACACATAATTTATAAATAATTGAAGTGCCAAAAGTCATATATAAATAATGATTTTACTCAATCAATATATCAAATAATTGTTAACATCGTATTATTTATAAATGTTGAATTATATATAAATAATGAATAAATGAAAGTACTTGGCGCCTCATAGTTAGGCCTATGGGAAAACTTTTGGGCGTTGAACTAAAACGCATTGGTACTTCATATATATTCAGAAATGGCACTCATGTAGTTCAATATCAAGTACCTGTTGAAGATGTACGGCAGACTGAGTTACATACCACTGTTGCTGTTGCCCAAAATTACGACCCAATATCAGCTAACAAATGTGTGAACCGGGATGTAACAGATAATATTCGATACCATGATGCCGAATTTAATGTCGCCTACGAAGACACCGCAGCAGCTAAAGCAAGAAGTGGTATGCCGTGATACATCAGCTTGAAGTAGCAACGGTATACCAGGATTCAGGTAGAGCCTACACTATATTTTATAAATGCAGAATACGAGTTGAAGATTATGATATGAGGATAAGAAATTGATCAGAAAACCTTGTAAATGCTTTCCTGCAGCCGACCATTTTAACCTGCCTGATCAATCCATACAAGACTTCATAAATGCGATCTCATTGGTACTAATTTTAAACCACATGCTCATTGCCTCTGTTCTGAACATAACTGGATACTCAAACACAAAACTTATTCCTATGCTTAAACAAAGACCTCTGCTTTCTTGCAGCTACACTTTTTTTTCAATTCTTAACTCACTTGGCTTATCTACTCTTCATTTCATACTGCCACTCAAATTGTATTCCTATCAGCTCTGACGTTCTGTGTGCATTGTTTAAAGGCCAACTCAGACAGCGTCGTACGACGCAGCCCGACGCGATTTGTTGTCGTCGGTGGCAGTCGCGTCGTAGAATATTAAACATGTTTAATATTTCTCACGACGGCTTAAGACTGTCCCCGACGATAAATCGGGTCGGGCTGCGTCGGCCGACGCTGTCTGGGTTGGCCTTTAGTAGTTCATTTGTGGATATGCGATTTTGTACAGATATTCGTCAAACACTGAAAAAAGAACACAGGCCCGTTTTAATAATGAATAAAAACAATATTAACAATTATATTCACAGTTTATCTTCTATTTCAATTACGTAGTAGTTTCATGCATGTAGTTACTCCATTTTTTGAGTGTCTGCGTCCGCCGCCAAAACTTCAATTTTTGAAGATTGCGTACTATATAGGCCTATGCGGAAATTCAAAATTCGGAATTTTAAAACTATTAATTAAACAACCTCTCTCTCTATACATAAAGAAAGTAAAACTGTTAATCAACCCTCCGATTTCGGAAATCGGAGGTTTGATTGAAAGTTTGAAAACTACGATTTTTAAGTTTTTGCGTATAATACGCAACCTTCAAAAACGGAGTTTTGGCGGCGGCCGCAGACACTTCGATTTCGAATAAACTACATACCTAGTAATTTATTAAAAATCATTATATTGACAGCCTATCTTCTATTTTAATTTCTTATTATTTTAGGCGTTGACAGAATGAAACAAATTACACAGAGTGATCAGAATTTTTCAGCAGGCAGTTCTTAACCATTATGTCATTAACACGCAGACCGCCATCTGAATGTTAAAAATTTACCGGACGTTGTCATCGATATACCTAATAAAAATGTCTATGCATGCTGCTGGGAGTCCAACAAAGAGGAAGAAACTATTACTGCACCCTAACCTATGTTGAATTCTGCTCCATGGTTGAATGAAAAGCCACACGCAACGGATCGTTTTTAAGCACGATCTGTTCAGACTGGGTTCTCATACGGAATAGATTATCTGTGCAGAGATGAGTCCTTGTATTGTTTGCGAATTTTTGCTCAAAGATATTTTATTATTATATATCAAATTCACCTTTATGACAAGATTGGTAATCAAAATTGAGGATTAAAATAGGAAGTGGAGGTGGGGATAGAAGTACATTTGAAGGAAGAGTTAATAGGAATGATTTATTTTGTAACTCATTAATCTGTTGATAGATTTTACCCTTTTATACGTAAACTAATGTTTCAGTAGTTTAGGTGTCAGTCAGGGGCGAATCCAGCTGGGGAAAGTGGGGGCCTATTCCCCCTCCCGTCAGTCCCACAGAAAAATAATTGAGAACAAAATTGAAAAGAGCTCATAAAGGGAGGAAAGAGGGGAAAAGGCAGTGTAGCCATGAGTTCACCCAGCTAGAAGAGCTATCCATGCTTAGTGGTTTTAACGCTCTCGCGTTCCTAACGCCACCGACTCTTAGGGTCCCCTCCAGTGCGCCTACCTATCGGGTCTTCGCTCTATAGCACCATGAGCCAAAAGGGCATTGCTGATACACAACGCCATGTGTCTCTGACATCGACTTTAGGACATGAGTCATATTTTTCCACTGGTGGAGGGGGGGGGGGTTGAGGTGCCCAGCCGGACGGAACCCCCTACATTTGTCATTTTTTTAATGGATAAAATATTAAAATTTCAAGTCTGAATGAGTACCATTTCCCTCTCCTCCTTAATTTTGTTCAAAATTTTAAAAAGAAATTTAGAAAAAAGGAAATTTTATAATCAAATTTAGGTACGGGATTGCAATTTCCAGTGTCATAGTCATACATTTTTTTTTTGCCTAAGTTGGTATAGTTTGCTGTAGACAAAATGGCTTTATTTATATTAAATAGCATTGTAAGAAATTTGCATTTTATTTTAGATTACTTAATATATATTTATATTTAGACCACTATATTTACACTGACAACTTAAGGAATGGATTCAAATCTGAAATAGCAGCGGTTACTACACTAATAGCATGTTATGATGTTTAATTGAGCTAGCAATGGCCGCGCCATGGCCATAAATAAATGGCATGCACGCCTGTCATGAGCAATATTTATATAGTGTCTTGATTGTTTTAAAGTTTAATATCAACATAAGTTTGCATCAGAAACAGATATCAGAGACAATAACAAGAATTATTGAGAGGCATGTTAAAATACCTGTAGTTCTTTTATTGTTGTTTCTCAGTTGTTGATATCTTTTTGCTAGCCTAATAAAATGAGTTCTAAAGCATCACACAGAATTTGGCCTATTATTATTTTCCAATGATTTACCTTACAGCCGTGAGCCTATTTCCGGGGTGTGGAATGATTTAACACTGAGGGCTGTTAATAAGTTGGAGATTTTTCAAAGAAAACCACCACATGTACGGTACATTTTAATACTATATACCTTTTTACAGATGATTGGTGGTCGAGTCATAAAAACAGGGGGTTTTCAAGCCTAAGATCAGTGGCAACGCCAGCATCTAAAATCTTGGGGGGGGGGAGGGAAGTGAGGAGGGGAAAGGTACGATATTGTCACCGACAAAAGCAAAATGAGAGTGGTCAGGCGTCCATTCAATATTAAGAAAGTGGTCCAAGGGCAGAGCCTTCAAAAAATATGACAATTTAGTGGTTTCAGAGGCTTATTTAATCGATTATATATATATTTTTTATATTGATTTTATAGATAGTCTACTAATATGTAGAAAATACATATAATTTTTTTTCTTCAAGACGAATTCTGGTTTTTCTTATTTTCTGGGAGGCAAGAAAATTTTCTGGGCCATGTGACATGTTTTTGTCAAATACAATTTCATAGCCTAAATTTAAACAAAAAATTAACAAACACACACTGCTCCACTAAACAGTTTCATAGATTCAGTTCATCTTAATGTTATGATTAGAGAGGTTTTGCAACCTTACGAAAACTATAACAAATACGAATACCTGTACATCATTACTGTTATCGGCATTAGTGGCTAAAACATTCTTGCCAGGACAATAGTTACACTGCCTGGTCATTCATTATTTCTTCAGGTTGTTAGTTTCTCAGGTCTTTAGTTGCTTTTACGAGTCAAAAGTCAACAAAGTATAAAAACTTCTGTGCACTTTCATCTCACAAATTCAACAATAACACACAACCAACATCGTTTTTATATAACAATCTTATTGTCAATTTGCGATTTAATTTTTTCATTCTAATTTTTTCTGCGTTTCCATTGCTCTGAGTTTTTGTAACGCCGGTGGTATTGTGGGGTCCAAGGGGAGCAGTCCTGCGGCCACTATACGGCTTTCATTTACGAGGTAGTTGAACGTAGCACAAGCGTGCCTCTGAAAATAAATGTAAAAAGAGAATGTCTTTTCTAAGCAGTAGATGCGAGTAATGCAGACTGGCCTTATGTGAATAGTAATCATGA
>NW_022726302.1:0-795 GCF_011630105.1 Anneissia japonica
ATTACTATTAGTAGTAGTATTATTAAACAAACATTTAAAGAAACTTGCAAAAGGATAAAAACGAATTTGAACCACAGTATCGCATTTCTATATTAAAGACCTGGCCTGAGATTTATGGATTTAAGATTTTTTTAAATCACGCTTAGGCTTATGTGTTCTATTAGGCCTATGTATAACGTATACTGATGCATACTTACATGTTTAGAAGTGTTTATTGTAAGTGATCCCAGGAAAGAATTTGTATTGGCTCAAGAATAAGCTTTAAAATTTTAACACTGTGTACAAAGGGGGGGGGAGGGGGGGAGCCGCGGCTCCCACGGCTCCCCCCCCCTGGATACGTCCCTGATTTGAAACCACTTTTCCGAAGACCCAGTAAAAATCTTCAAACTTTTAAACACAAAGATAGCCCTCTAATTGGAGAATAACCCTGAGACCACCCCAATGATTTTCGGGTCCCAAAGGTGGTCTCGAATTGGAGGGTGAACTGTAGGCCTATATATTTCTTGTCTAAAATTAGCATATAGTTACTCATGTCAAACTAAACATAAAATTAAGGTAAAAGATTTATACCAGGGATGGGGTTCGAACCCATGCGGACATACGTCCATGGGAACTTAAATCCAACGCCTTAACCACTCGGCCACCCGGGTGCTCTCTTACACACGCGCCCGCTTTGTGATGGTCAGGTTTCAAATAAATTTACAACGAGCCTACCCGTGAAAAAAAAAAAGTATTAAAAAATATGTCAGAACCATGTTTTAGTGATGGTGGCTTAGGATGGCAGTTCTCACAGTA
>NW_022726303.1:0-569 GCF_011630105.1 Anneissia japonica
ATGTTACTTTTGGTTACATTTTGTTACATTTGGTAAGATTTTTGTACGTGTGAATCGGGTATAAGCTGCTTCCTGTACTTTCTGACTTCTGAGATAGAGTTAAAGTGAAAGAATACAGATGAACTAAAGCAAGGGAAACACATTTGAATATCAGATCAATAAAATTTAAAGTTAATAAAGCTAATGTCGTTCCTTGTTTTTTTAATAATTTTTCCCCAATTTCAAAGTTTCTCTCTTTGCTTGTGTCTTCCTTTGTATTTATTTATTTTTTTAAATTTCAACATTATTAATAACTTACAGTTGTTTCTGATCATTTTAATCAAAATATTTTGTGTTTTCAATTGTATTGCTTTTTATTGTTTGGTTGTTTCTGTGTAATGAATTTTTAAATGTGAATTTTTAAATGCAAATTTGATGCAATTCAGCATATACTGCCTATCAAATATTGAATAATATTTTGAAAAAGAATTATAAAAAAAAAGCTAGAATAGGTAAAAATGTTGAATAAAGGTGAAAAATATAAACTGAATAGACTACCAGTTAAGAGTAAATACAGGTAAATAATGACT
>NW_022726304.1:0-894 GCF_011630105.1 Anneissia japonica
CCGCGTCTACTTTATCGAAGATTCGTTTTTTCACATACGAAGATCTTCTTGCTTTAGTAGGGTTTCTGTTTGTTGAAATGTGTCTTTGTATTTTCTCTCTGTTTTTCCATATGGTCGCTACCGTAGACTTCGAAAGTCCAAAACGTTTTCCAATCGCTGAATTGGACTCGTGTTCTCATAGGCTTTTATTACGCTCAGTTTCGTATCAATGGAAATACACTGTCTTGGTCTTTTCGAGGCAGAAGCCATTGTTAAAATGTACATTACATTTCATTTAATTATGTTTCAATCAATTAATTAAACAATCAGGTCTATGCTCCTCCCATGCTCTCTCCCTACCAACGAAAAGGTGTCATTTAAAATAATACGTACAAATGATTCATTTGAATTGCATATATTTTCTGTCATTTCTTATCTAAATCCTATTCATTGTTTACAAAGTTCATAAGCGTAAACCAATTCATTCCCAGACGCGTGTCCTGTAAAGTTTGTCAACCACAGCTATGCGCTCCTTTGATGTTAACCGACTGTTGCTATTAACAATGACAGCGGTCTAATGTCGTCTCTGTAAGACGGTCTAAATTTAGATCGGAAAGTCGCTGGTAAGAGACCGGTGACTGGTGCTCCTTTAATAGTTTATCTTATTGGCAATGACTTTACCACGTCTTATTATCGCCGTTAGTGTTTTTATAAACGATGCCTTAATTGATAAATTAAAGACTCGTAAACCACAATCGATGTTCAATTGCTTTAATACACTTGTAGTTTCTTGTTATGCAATAGAATAAACGAACAAAAGCACTCAAAATTCACATGGATAATAGCTTTAAAAAGTTACCTAAAATCGTTTTACGATCGCATGATGACGTCATCGGCCAAACACAGTTCGTAAAA
>NW_022726304.1:905-1195 GCF_011630105.1 Anneissia japonica
GTTCGTAATTGGGAAGGTCGACTGCAGTCGACCTTCTCAATTACCTACCCTTTTGGTCTAGAATGCGTTCGTAATTAAGAAAATTCGTAATTGAGAAGTATGAAAAAATAGCGCCCTCTAGATAGATTTTTTACCCATGTGTGTGCGCTTAATGATCGTCACGGCCAATTGGTATGGTCTATGACTAAGTTTACACAGAATATTTACAATGTACAGGACTTCGTAGCAAACAAAAACAAATTCTAAACTATTCTATATTATTACTGTATAGACGAACCTCTCTCCAAAAT
>NW_022726305.1:0-908 GCF_011630105.1 Anneissia japonica
ATCACATACATTTATACTTTTACAGACACTCCTATGTTTGTCCTCCCTGAGTACACATTACTTTCAGTGCACACTCTTTGCATCAAGTTAATAATGGAAGGACAACAGCAACAAGTTCAACAGCAACAACCTGTCGTATCTGCTTCAGATGCTGCACCGCCTGAAATATCATCAGTTTCTCTGAAACTTCCACCTTACTGGCCCAATGATCCACCATTATGGTTCACACAGGTTGAGGCACAGTTTACAACCAGGCATATCACGGTGGACGCTACGAAGTACGCGTATTTGGTGGGCTCCTTGCAACCTTAGATAGCCCAAGAAGTGCGCGATCTCCTACTTCTGCCGCCACAGGACAATAGGTACGTACAATTAAAGGAGGCATCAATAAAACGGACATCTGACTCCGATCAAAAGCGTCTCCGACAACGTTTGACAGCGGAGGAGTTAGAAGATCGAAAACCCTCCCAATTATATCGCAGGATGTTGCAACTGCTCGGCGACCGAACCCTTGAACCAACAATTATGAAGCAATTGTTCTTAAGTCGTCTTCCAGCCAATGTTCAGTTAATTTTGGCTTCTGCAAAAGATGAGCTAGACATGCCAGGCCTAACTACACTTGCCGACAAAATATTGGAGGTATCTGCCACCTCCCCAATATCTGTGCCACCGCCGACTGTTTACTTGAGTCAAGTTAGCCAACAATAAGCCAGCCAACAATAAGCCAGCCCACAATTCTAGCCAACAATCCAGATAAGATACGATCGCGTTGGACTGCAGTTTCACTATTTACTTCACCGTGGGTGCGGCGGCGAAGCACAGTTGTATTGACCACTGCTGAGGAAATAGAAGGTGTGGGGGTGGGTGGATGGGTAACATTAATAGTATAAAAATTAGTGGATGGCGAG
>NW_022726306.1:0-1742 GCF_011630105.1 Anneissia japonica
GAAAGAAATAGTACCAGCACTTCGTAGGCCTACAGATGCAGTCGTGGTAAGAACATGGACCTAATACTATTAAATAGGTCCATGGTAAGAGTCCATTGAAAATACAATAAAAGACAAAAAGACCAAAAAAAAAAAAGGCTTTCGCCAAAAAAAAAAAAAAAGGCTTTCGCTTATTAAGTTTTGGACTAGAAATTATAAAGGCGGTGTAATAATAATAATCATTACTATCAATAATAATTTAAATGTCTAATAATAGTAATAAAAACAAATTCAAACAATAATACACAATTTAATATCACTGATGTGCCATGAAAAACGCACTAATTAAATAACAATGTTTTTATAATTAAAAGACTTCGGGTAGATTGTTCCAGAGCTTTGTAACATTATAAATTACACTAGAATGTGCAAGTGATGTGCGGAATTTTGGGATAATTAAATTAAAATGGTTGTCAAATCTTGTGTTCTTCGAATGTGTTACTAATATGAAATAATAAAAAAAAATACATATCAATGGTATGTGGTAATCTACAATAGAGAAGATGTGATACAAACTTCAGTACATATAAATCATACAACTTAAATACATCTAAAATATTAAGCTGCTTAAACAAAGGTGTAGAACGTGCTTTAAAATCAGAAAAAGTAACACAACGTACATACATTTTGAATAAGCGAAATTTGATTTAAGTAAGATGAACATTTACCCCTCCCTAAACCTCGATCCCATATGTTAATAGGGGCAGAATAAAAAAATTGTAAATTAAGAGTAAGATATATAGTGAGGAATAAAGTAACGCAGCTTAAATAAAATAACTATTTTCGTACGAATATTTTTACATAAATTGTGAATATGACTTCAAAGATAAGTGTTTATCTGAAGGTATACCAACGAAAGAGACTTCTTAAACTTCATTAATGGGTTAATATATATATATATATTGTGTAAAAAATGATGATCCAATTCAGCTTTAATGAAGCGTAGGGATATCTTCTCATACTTCCTAAGCAAACAAATTGGCAGGTCTTCCGAACTAAAATCCTTAATGATGGAACCAAACGGACGCAAATTGATGAAAAATACAACACATTTTAAGAAAAGAACTGAGGATTTAATTGTAGTAAACATGTTTCGGGTGTTCTCTCTCACCCATCATCAGTACAAACTGAAAGGCGAAATAAACGGAAAGAAAAACCTTGTCATTCTTAACTAAGAGAGCGAAGATTACTAGGGATTGCGTCCTTGATACTGAACATGTTTTTTATTTTTGTAGTGGTGAAAACAATGTTTAATTTCAATCCGGTGCAATGTTTAGTTACAATATTGTGTATCTTGTATTTAATATCATCAGAATATTTACCAATAAATCAGTTTGTACTGATGATGGGTGAGAGAGAACACCCGAAACATGTTTACTACAATTAAATCCTTAGTTCTTTTCTTAAAATGTGTTGTATTTTTCATCAATTTGCGTCCGTTTGGTTCCATCATCAATGACATATGAGGGGTAACCATTTCTTAACAGTATGCCTTTTAGATTCATCAAATCATCATGGAAGCCCTTCCAACTATTATTGATTTTATAAATTCTGTCAATAAGTGTTTTGATTAGTCTCAGGTATTAAATGTTTGTGGACAAAAACTACAAAATGCCAAAAGGAGACCAGTGAAAGTACTTTTTCTGAATATCGTTGTTTTAACTTTGCCATCATTTTCTTTATGTATAAGAACGTCTAAAAAA
>NW_022726307.1:0-563 GCF_011630105.1 Anneissia japonica
TTGTGAAAAAGAATGATTGGAGAAGGTCCCACTATAATAGGCAAGGCATACGTCGATTGTGAAAAGAAAAAGGCTTGGAGAAGGTCTACTATAGGCAAGGCTGTGGTAAGGATTTTGAAAAAAAGTGCTTAAAGAAGGTCTATAAGCAAGACAGTATTCCGATTGTGCAAACGAAACGCGTCACTTGAAATTCATCAATAGTCATCTTAGTCATCTTTTACGATGATACGATATGTTGTTGCGTGGACTTGCTGTGTGGTGTACACCTTTTTCTATTCCATGAGGCTTAATTTCAGTATTGCCATCACATTTATGGTGCGTCAACAAAACACAAGTTCCACTCCTGATAAATTGGAGCTGCCACATAACACCGCCAAGAGTAACGGCAATAATGTACGTTAAGATTCAATATAGCATTTTATATTTATTCGAATAAAAGCCCCGCTTTGAATAAATTCCCCCTCGAATAAACGCCTCTGGAGCCTATTTGGAATAAACGCGCCTCCCTAGAATAAATGTCCCCTAAATGCTGTAGGGAAACCTAAAACGGAAGCAAGTTTATT
>NW_022726308.1:0-869 GCF_011630105.1 Anneissia japonica
AAAATGGCATAATTAAAAAAAGCATAAAAGTGAGGTTATACAAATTTGACAAAATAAAAAGTTAATCAAAATAATCCCAAGACAAACACAAACAAGTCTTTGTATGTATGGTACAGTTCAACTGGAAGTACAATGCAGTGATTATTTAAATGTTTATACAGTAGTGTCAACTCGGAAATGTCTCGACCACGTTCTGTATGTTCAATCTTGACATTCATCAGTTGATTCAACTATTTCAGTTGTTAAAGCAGATACAGGCATACAAATGCACTGTATCAGCACTGTTTGAAAACAACAGACAATCAACTTGTATAATTAAAGTAAAAATTCCTGCCCTATTTAGATTCCCCTCCCATATCTACACAATGTCCAGTTAGAGTGCATCCTAAAAAATCTATGACTACGGAAGCATTAATCAGTTTACTGTGTAATTAGTATTGTATACTTGATTTAAATGCATATGTCTGCACATGCACCGGAAGGACTCCACTAGAAACAAGTCCTCAGACTTACTGAGTTATCCTTGCAGGGATGTAGCCAGTGAAAATTAAGGGTGGGTATTAAAATTTTAAGGGTGGGTGCTGAATCTTGTGAGTATTTTTTCACGTAGCGCCAACCACATGAACAGTTATTAGATGGGGGGGGGAGGGGTGGTAATGATAATTATGACTTACTTCGTTTGGTTTAAATAAAGAGGTAAGTATACTGTGAGTCAGAGATGAGTGCAAATATTAAATTTTACTAAAATCACTGTTCTTTTATTGACTGAAAGTAACTTGTAAGTTGTAAGCTTTCTTTAATTTTTGTGTGTTAAGTTTATTTGTTATATTTTCATCTCGTATTTTTCATACGCAAATTTGATCCCTGAA
>NW_022726309.1:0-1141 GCF_011630105.1 Anneissia japonica
TAGCCTGGAACACTGTATTCTGCACTGTGCTATTGTACATCTAGTTTTTCAATGCATATTGCATTCATTATGAACTAATCTATACACTGCTTATTACATATCTAAAGGACCTTCCTGCTGTTAATGGAAGAAATGATTAGATTGGATTTGGAAAAAGCTAAGCCATTAACATGAAAATAGACTCGGTAATGAAGCGTAATATTATGATGCTTTTACTGTAATAGGCAACAAGAGCCACATTATTTAACTTTTACATGACAATTTCTTATTTGAATACCTATATTATATAACATTATTACAAAACAGAAAATAAAAAATATCAACTGAATAATTCTTGACTGGTGTTTAAAAAAAACAAACAAATTTTAAAGTATAATCCTATATAGGAAAAAATTCACATAATTAGCTTCTTTTAAGGGTTATGAATTGTATTACTTATAATTCTTCATAAAATTTATATTCCCTAAGAACATTAATTAATATTCAATGTTTTGAACAATATAAAGTAAATGACAGCAGCGCTTTTGAGACTAACAATATAGAATTTATTCTCTAGCTTTCGTCCACACAGTGGACTTCATCATCATCATCACAGTCTCCTGAAATCATAAATCTTACCTACCATATAGATCTAAATTAACTATTAACACTACCAGTAATGAAAAAAATGTGTTAATGGTATTTGAAAGTGTGTTAATTTATTTAATAGTGTTCACGCAATATACCATCATTTAATTCAATTAGGTGTAATTGGAAGCCATTTAAAATGCAAATGATCTAATATTTTCAATTGTGTATGCATTCTGAGAGTGATGAACCACATGTGCTCCTAATAATCTATTAAGTTAGTCAAAAATTAACTTAAGAAATTAAAAACATTAAACGTTTTCAAGTATGTGAATGTGAAAGATTTTATGGTTATGGTTATCAATTAAGTTTTAAATGTTTTTTTTGTTTTTTTTTTATGAAGTTTTTTTTTTTATTTGCAAGTTTTAAATGTTATATACAATGTAAATATTACAAATTTAAAGAAAACATAGGTTGATACATTCAACGCAAACTCTGGTAATTCTTGTAATATAAAATATTGTATTAAATAAGGTGTCCTTTATAACTAAAAAAATAAATTACAGTGAATCCA
>NW_022726310.1:0-775 GCF_011630105.1 Anneissia japonica
TCCCCCCCTGGATACGTCCCTGGATAGGCCTGATATTGATACCATTTCGATTGTTTGTATCATTGTGTGTTTCTTTCAAAAATATAATTTTCTTTGGATTTATTAATTCCGTTCCACATCAAAATCTTTACTTTGTTTTCTTGGAAGAAATACGGTGGGTGGTACGTAACATAGCCTATTATGTGTGTACCGGTATACATACTTTGCATACGTATTCCTGTTTCCATGAATCGATGAACCCCAAAAATAAAAGGGGCCGGGGGTCTTCCCCCGAGAAAATGTTGATTCCTAGGATGGCGGGAAATGACCTTTCCCGACTTATAATTTTGTATTCAATGTCGTTATCCTTTATTCAGATAAAAATATAAATTAAAAATTCAAAACAGACAGTCGAAAGACTGCATGGGAGTGTATTACAATAATTGCTTAAGAAACAGAACACCAAAATTCAAGAAATTCACAACACAAACATAAAAAAGAAACAATGGATAAAAAGCAGAGCACCAGACATAAAACCAAATTAAAATGATAACAATGCCCGGTTCCGCCGGCCATGTTAGAAAAGGATCTAAACACACAGCGGCAGTGGCCCTACATTCCAAGCCCGTAACCAGGGGGTTCGTTGGGTTCGAACGAACCCCGCTTTTCATGAAGTGCCCTTTCAACAAAGGCTGGCTAGCCAACACTTTAGGCCTAGCCTAGAACCTATCATCATTAAAAGTCCTACTTTAATACCCGATTGTTAGGCCTACCTAGTAACATAAAAAATTCATAT
>NW_022726311.1:0-2088 GCF_011630105.1 Anneissia japonica
CTGCGTCGGCCGACGCTGTCTGAGTTGGCTTTTAGCTGCCGTGTGAGAACATAGCCCACATACAAACTTTTCTCTGATCCCTGGGGAGTATTCCTAGTCGTACTGCAATACAGAGGCCTAATACGCACAGCCAAATGACATTTGATTTGATTAGATTTATTTCATTACAAAAAAAAACAAAAAAAAAACATTAAATGAGCAAGCATTAAAATACACACAATTTAAAAGAAATTTTATTGAATCTGGATAACCAAATAAATTGTTTAACGAAAGTAAAACATATTTCTATTTGGGTCCATAACAAAATGTAAATAAAGACAAGTAACATGGAACAACATAAAACAAATCACAAAAAATGATAATAAACCTTCATCTATACACCTTAGTCCCAACAATGCTGTGGCTGAGGTGTATAGATCCTCCATCTTTAAAAAGTATATTTCTAATTCCTGCACCATTACTATGGAATTTCCTGCCTCTTGAAGTTCGCAATTCTCTCGACATTTTGAAGAACCGTCTTAAAACTCTTTTTTTTCCACATTTTTAATTCTGTTTTACTCACAGAGCATTGAGACCTTGTTTATGCGCTATAGTAAGTTTGTATACGTTACATTATTACATGCCAAAAAGGTGTAAATTATATACCTAGATATTTTTGGTTTTGTACTTTACAAAATATGGATTTGGATGACAATTTAAAAGTGTGATGGCCCCGGATACCTTTTATGTGTAATTTATTTGAAGAAAAGGGGGAATATACAAATTTGAAGGACATTGAAATGAATGGCAAATGATTAAGAGGTCAATAACCCCGGATACTTGATAACTTGTACAATAATATTGTTAGCCTGTTGTAATATCTGAATTATAAAACGAATTCTATAAATATTTGTGTATTCATATCACATAAAAGCTGAAGGTTTGTATTTTTACCCAACAAGGAATAGTATTGTCCCACAAGAAAAAACAATACTTTTATATTCCGTACTGCAACTTGGAAATAAACTAATACGCGCCTCTCAGGAATATATGCCGCTTTCAAATCTTAGCGCCACTTAATCTGTTTTGTAAAATGTTGTGCGCGCTTAAATTAAGGGTTCATATTACGACTTGCCTTATTTGTCTATCATCAGATTCAAGGATGAGGGGACCAAAAACAAAAATGGGAAGTAAGGGAAAATTACATTCAAAATTTAGGGTGCCATTTTCAGCCATCTAGAAGATATTTCTTACCTAAGTCCCAACCATTGTGGCTATGAGGTGGTCTGTAACCAACTGTCTGTAAAAGCCCTCCCTGGGCCACCTTTATTTCGAATTTCCGGCTGACTCAGCCACGACAATGTCACATACTGGTCCGATAGATGGGTCAGATCAAGGGATAATTCCAGTCTATCTAACCATCAGTGACGGCGAGTCGAATGTCTGAGCGGAGGCGCCGCAACCTACGGAACGGCACGCTCGCCAATGGTTCTGGTGGAACAAGTCTTATAATATAAACCGTAGGCCCAGTGTACACAATTGGCTAATGTGCCCTTTAAAGAACCCAGTACATCTTTCGAGATAAGTAGAGGGGCTACCCCGGTGTACTGCTCCATACAGCCCCTGCTGTCTTGTGATGGGATTCACTGTGTGGTATATCCTTGGCTCTGTGCCTAAAGCTGAATTTAGAAAAAATGACAATTTTTGCTATTTATACATGGAACTATAGAGTTATAAAGCATAACTGTATCAAAGCTAAATAATACTATTGCATTTTAAAGATAACAAATAGTACGACCTCGCTCCAGTTTAGAACCATCCAATGATGTATGCTCATAAAAATACCAGGCTGAAGTCTTTTCACACACGGAATCCTCTCAAAGAAATTTTCGGCAAAATTGTTGCGAATATTCTAAGTATTATAATATGTCAACTTGTACAGCCATTGAGCAATTTTCTGTAAACAGACCTAGGAACCAGAAAAGGAATTGGACACTTGTGGGCCCCCTATGCGTATAGACTATTCATGGTTAAGGCTACTAAAACCAGCTAAAATTTAGTGAATGAAGAAAGTCTACATCTCCTGGTTAATAAACAAATTACCCATTT
>NW_022726312.1:0-581 GCF_011630105.1 Anneissia japonica
AATATTTATTGTACTAGTACTTTCGACCATAGGTCATCATAAGAAGTCAAACAAAGTTCTGTATCTGTCTCAAAAATAAAATATTTATTGTACTAGTACTTTCGAGCATAGGTCATCATCAGGTACTGATAGGATAGTGGAATGAACAGGGTTATATAGAGAACATATACAAAAGAAGCGGTGGCATCGGTAAAGCCTAAACGGCGGTACTGGCGGCATAGTGAAACAATGAACATAGTAAGACAATACAAACAGCTACGCCTAAAAAAGGTCTAAAAAAAGAAAACAAATCAAAGGCAAAATAAAAGTCATAGTATAATGGTCACAGAATGCATCATAGCAAGATAAATAAAATAACAAATTAATCTCTAAAAGATTTAAATGAGACGTTCAGTCCATGAGGTTTCAAAGTACCTAATAATAAAAATAATACGCTCCTCCAAACGTCGACGATTAAATTCAGATGAATTACATTGTTTGATACCGGTAACTAATATATCGTTATTAATATCATGATTATCATTAAAATTTTCAGCTATAGGAAGACCTGATGTGTTAAGGTTGATAGAGCGCAAATGTTC
>NW_022726313.1:0-1145 GCF_011630105.1 Anneissia japonica
AGCTATTTAATTAATTTATCAAAGCCCTGGATTCATTTGACTGCCTAGCCAACGCAAATTTAACACATTATTTAATAATACGTACAGTACCTGTTGTTTTGCTGTACTGCTCAGCAAATTTAATTATTACCAATAAAACTGATGCGACTTTCATATTGTTTTTGCGTGCATTTCTGTTTTTCCAAGCACACATTCTTTGTTGGGCAATGCCACTTGCTGGTCGGCAGTCTAGTTGTAAACAGAACAGGTCGCGCCCCCAAAAACTCTTCCTGCCCGCCAATTGGTCCATTTTTGTGGGGTGCTTTGCAGACTAGACATGTGCTTCGGCTGTGATGACGTCAGATCGCCCAAAGTTTCATAGTGCGTGACAGTAACAAGCTCGGTGTAATCAAGAATGATTTAATTGAACAAATTTATAAAACAAATAAGAAACCCTCATGGTATATTTTAGAGTCAAATCTAAATAAACCTAACAAATTATATTTTATTCTCTGCAATTTTCCTCCGTAATTAAATTAGCAACATGTTTTGAAAAGCGTCTTGAGTTTAAAGAATGAATGAGGTGCATTTGAAATTTACACCGATGAATCAAACGAATTTGAGACGTCTACTGAAAAGAGTAACCAGTAGAAACTTGCTTTGTTGAGTTCCCTCTTTATTGTAGGTTGATTCCAAATGGTTTTTAAGGATTAAAAGCAAGAATATACACTTTTAAAACATTGGAATGCGTAAATTTCACTTCATAATTAACCAAGAAAACGTCTACTGGTGTGTCGTGTTAATCAACAGATAATCTCCATGGCAAAGCGAGTATAGCTAAGCGTCTCGTTTTCACAGCGTGTGGTATGCTTGTCGTTAAACGATGTCTATTAAACTACCGTCTGGTTTTTCTTGTGAGTGTTACCGTCCTCGAATTGGACAAATCGTCCGAGATTTGGAATAGGGAGTTCATGTTTTCGGAAAGTATTTTATTAAAAGAAGAATAGGAATGAGTTTGGGACTTAAAAAAATGTTCGGTTTTGCGTGAAATTCGATTTTGTGGGCATTGAGTACACATAGTATTGTTCTATGTAAATTTTTTTTTTCGAAAATGTGCGAGTCGAAGTCTGTATAACTCGAACTTTTTATGCCAGTCCCATTAGATT
>NW_022726314.1:0-2563 GCF_011630105.1 Anneissia japonica
CTGGTGTTAGGCCGGTTCGAGGATCGTTTGAACAAAACGGCAGTCTTCTTCTGTCTAAAGCATCCAAGTTAGTGCCGTAGTAAAACGGTTGGTTTATTGTTCAACACCGGTGTTTGTAAAAAATGTACTCGCGCAGCAGAGTGGTCAGGGGAGTCAGAGGAAATCCCCGCCAGACAAGCGCGCGTTGATATGAAACGTCATCAATCATGGAGCTTCATGATTGGATAATTATGCTATATGCCGAGATTAACTATGAGTGGAAATACCACTCACATGTCTACGGCTATACTACGTTGAAAACACCGGTTCTCGTCCGATCACCGAAGTTATGCAACGTGTGGCTCAATGATTGGTCCGTTGAGCATGGGGTTAGTACTTGGATGGGTGACCGCCTGGGAATACCGGGTGCTGTAGACTTTTTACATTTTCTCCCCCAAATCGATTGATGTTTACTTATTGTTCGTTAAAGATGTTTCTCTTTTTCTTTCTTTTTTTCTTCTCTTAACAGTTTCATTATGTACGGTATTTTGGCACGTTATAATCGTCAACTTTTCACTAAAAGGAAAAGTACCTGGGCTTTGCACTGAGCAGTAGGGCCACAACAAGTGTATGGTGTAGCCTTATAATACAGTGTTCGGGTGGTGTCTTAACAAATGTAATAAAAACATATGCGATATTCTAGCTTAATGATTGGGGCGGATGCACGATTTGGTGGTAAGTGTGCGTGAGAGTCCACACGACCTCAGGCTCACCATAGTTAAGGCTGAGATGCAAACATTTTTAAAATATGGACCTCTTGAAGTGCCCGGAAATCGCACTCTTATGCCTTAAAAAATCATGCAGGTACTATGATTCGAGGGTCGTTTGAACAAAACGGCAGTCTTCTTCTGTCTAAAGCATCCTAGTTAATGCCGTACGGTAGTAAAATGGTTGGTTTATTGTTCAACACCGGTGTTTGTAAAAAATGTTCTCGCGCAGCAGAGTGGTCAGGGGAGTTTGAGGAAATCACCACCAGACAAGCGCGCGTTGATATGAAACGTCATCAATCACAGAGCTTCAGGATTGAATAATTATGCTATATGAAGAGATTAACTATGAGTGGAAGTACCACTCAAATGTCTACGGCCATACTACGTTGAAAACACCGGTTCTCGTCCGATCACCGAATTTGAGCAACGTCGGGCCCGGTTAGTACTTGGAAGGGTGACCGCCGGGGAATACCGGGTGCTGTAGACTTTTTACATTTCCCTCCACACCCCCTCCCCCAAATTCTAAAGTAGGGGTGCGTGAGAGTCCACACGACCTTGGGCCCACTTAGTTGGGGCTGAGGTGCAAACATTTTGAGAATATGGACCTCTAAGTGCTCGGAAATTGTACTCTCATACCTTAAAAATCATACAGGTACTATGTGTTCATATCAACAATACGCAATTAATTCGCTGGTGTTAGGTTCGAGGGTCGTTTGAACAAAACGGCAGTCTTCTTCTGTCTAAAGCATCTTGTTAGTGCCGTAGTAAAATGGTTGGTTTATTGTTCAACACTGGTGTTTGTAAAAAATGTACTCGCGCAGCAGAGTGGTCAGTGGAAATCCCCGCTACACAAGCGTGCGTTGATATGAAACGTCATCAATCATTGCTTCAGGATTGGATAATTATGCTATATGCCGAGATTAACTATGAGTGGAAATACCACTAACATGTCTACGGCCATACTACGTTGAAAACACCGGTTCTCGTCTGATCACCGAATTTAAGCAACGTCGTTAAACTTCTGGTTTCGGATGGAGTGCGCCGAAATCGATCAGTACAACTGGCACTCCAAGACACCGTCGTCCGTCGTCTCCGTTGCCAAGGAGGTGGCCAGCATCTTCTCATACTCATCGTCGTCTTCTTTTCTTCTTCCTCGTCGTACTCCGGTGCGCGACCGAGCATCCGTTCGGCACTGCTGTGGGACTTGGCGGCGTTCGTCAGCGGCAGACGCGCGCCTTACTCGTTCGAAGCAGTGAAGCTGCGGTGCTTCTGAGGCGAGAGGTTCTTCGTCGGAGAAGGCAGTAGAGGAAGTGCTGGAGCAATTCCTAAGCGACGTCTCGAGACGAAAAGCGGTGACGACGCTGTCTTTGGAAGCGCAAAGATTGGGACTGGAACGTCATGATCTTCTCGACGGTAAGCGCATCGACTTGGATGGCGAGTTGCGGAATCTGCCGAGACTCCGAGCCACCCTGTACAAGGAGATGGGAAAGAGACTGATTCTGTTCGAAGATTTCGACGCCGTCGTCGGATGTCTGTGCGCCGACTGGCAGCGAGGAGACGAAGAGTTGACCGGAGGAGATCTCCTCAAGTCGTTGGCACCGCTGTACCTGCACCGTCCGCGGACGATCACGCGAGCCATGGAGGGTGTGGATTCATTCCTTGAAAAGTTGGAGAAACGCGTGGACGGCAACAGGAAGAGGAAGTTCGTCGCCTACCTGAGGAAGTGGATTCCAAGTTTTCCGGTTCCGTAGCACGACGGCTACTCGTCTCTGGGATCGCGATGCGACACGGACGAGGCCGTCAGACTGTTCGCA
>NW_022726315.1:0-589 GCF_011630105.1 Anneissia japonica
TTATACATGAAAAAAATCATTTTACAATCAGGGATTTAAACAATACGTGTTAGGTTTGTTTTCTTTTATTAAATTATTTTTTAAAAATGTAACACAAAAATTTGTGAAACAATTTAAAATAGAAAAATATTTAAAATCCTTAAACTCTCCGGACTTGTATAATCTATTATTTTTATATCATTATTTATTTATTATTTTATAATTATTTGATTATTTTGTTATTATTGCAGATTACATACATTTATGTAACGTGTTTTTCACTAAATTAGGACTACTGTATATCTGAGAGACTGCACTTGAACTATCTAGAAAAATAGTCAATGATAAAAGCAAGTGAGTCCAAAAAACACACATGTCTGTCCACACATTAATAAGATACCCAATGAAATTACAAATAGCTTTGTTATAATAAACTAATTTAAATTAGGACTCACATTATCATTAAAATGTGTTTTATTGAAAAGATTTAGACAGGTCAATACGTAATATGATGGTCTCATTGCTGCCCCTAATATCAATCCTTTACTTTATTAAATGTGTATTTACATCTCAGAAAAACATAGTTTTTCATTTTTTGCCTAAGTTCTAT
>NW_022726316.1:0-805 GCF_011630105.1 Anneissia japonica
CATGTAAAAAAAAATTGGTGCTTTTGTCCGGAACGTCCACATCCATCTGCTAAGCTGCCGGACTATACGTTGTTATAAATCGAAGGAGAAAATTTCACGGTAATTTTGTGTCTAACATAGCTTTAGAAAATGCATATTGCGTTAACATACAAATATAACTTAATTGCTTATTAATATTCAAATGACGTCATATTTCAATATGCACAATTTGATATGGTCTTTAAAGAAGATTCAAGCATGGAAAGTGGTCAAAGTGTCGAACAGAAAACCCGGTGTAAAAACATAGGAAAACCGGATAGAAGAAGAAGACAAGAATCAGAACAAAAATAATGGCCAATAAAACCATAAATCGGGTTCCATGTGCAGCCTCACCTACCTCTCGATTATTGAAGATGCTTGTATTAAGAAAATATAATTACACAGTAAATTTTTGTAGGTGGTTGTAGCATTGGAGTGAACTAACGTGCTGTGTTATAATAAATAAATGGATTAGAGACGCGAGAAGAGGCCATATTTCTACTCATTTCTGTTATTATCAATTATTATTGCATATTCTACAACTACAAATTAAGAAATATAATAACTATAAATATAATAACTCGACTTTTGTTTGCTGCTCGGTGTTTAAAATAATGATTCACTTTCTTTATTGTTTTCATTACATGCATAAATAGGCCTGTTTTTATACAGGTAGTTGTACAAAAGGTAGCACCAACAACTTGTGCAAATGTAATTGAATAAAACCATCGATAAAATGCTCATTACGCCACAGGCCTTTTTAAATAGGATAGATAAATCAATAAAT
>NW_022726317.1:0-1465 GCF_011630105.1 Anneissia japonica
CCATGTTGACATTAATGTGAAGGGCCCCTAAGTGTTATGTTAGTATCACCAATAGGCCCACTGCACTAATAAAATGAATGAATGAGTACAGGGCCATTCTAGCCCTACATGACCTTTTAAAAACATGTGAATTGAAGGCAACTACCGTACAAAATATTTTCATCTTATCAACCTACAAGTAAAAATTATAAATGGATTGAAACTGATACTGTAAATAGTAAGAATTTTATTTATAAACAATAATTTGACATTTTGGTATTTATTTTTAACTTTCTCAGAAGGCTTGTAACACCATATTAGTGATGGTAACTTCTTACTCTGCGCTGATGTCGTTATTTGTAGTGTTGGGTAGTTCTTGATGTACATGTTTCCATAGTAACAGAGGCCAACTGTCAGGATGGGCAAAATATGTTAGTAAAGTAATAAATGGTAATTTATTTGGCAGTTTCCTCTGAAATCCCTTCACATAATTACTTTAGTGATTGGAAACACAGCATCTCCACAGAGCTTCCTGTCGTCCACAGTGCATGTTTATATCCTGCGTATACAGAGGGATAATGTACATTTCCAAGAACCCAATCGATTAATTAATACCTTTTTGTCATTTAACATGTTTTCAAAAACAAGACATTTTTTTTTTAACAGTTTAAATTTTCAGCTATCAAAAATATCCATATTTTTGCATTTCCGCTCTAAAAAATACAGATGTATCTCTTTTTATTTTTATTTTTTTAAATTTTACTGGTATATTTTTTCTGTGTAGTAGAGATAACAGAAAATTCTTCTCATACTTCATGAGAGAAAAGTACACATAAAATAACATGATTTTTAAAATAGTGAAAATGACCCCCTAAGATTACCGGAGCTTGTGAGAGAATAGTAGTTTCTGACTGAACAGATCCTGGTTGAAATAAGAATTTTAAAGAAGAGCTATGACTGAGCAAGGAATGGTGCAAGTAATTGCATCATGTCATTGTTAAGTTGAGGCTCATGTATATGGCTAATCATTCGGCTTATGTTTGCTTCGTTACAATTACTAATTGATCTAAATTATTCAACTAATCAAAATATTTGTACTTTTGTTTCCATTTGTGTTGACGTGGGTACTCTAAAGTGTTAATGGATATTGAAACTTGAGCGTGATAATGATACATACACCTCTGGAGCAATGTCGTTCCGGATTCTTCTCACCTACGTTTGCAACGTCTTGTAAAGTTTAATTGTCTTGAGATGTTTGTGCTAATTGTGGACAGATTCGGTTTTGATATCTTCACACATCTCGTTCCGTAGTCTAAATTTCATGTGACGTATAAAAGTGAATCAGTGTATAGGATTACTATATTTATTTGAGGTTGTTGCTCAGTATCAGTAAAACTTTATTCACAAAGCATGAATAAATACATTTATGTAATGTTTTTCACCATGGCCATGAGAAAACACCTAAAGTCACATCCACTATAAAAAA
>NW_022726318.1:0-1823 GCF_011630105.1 Anneissia japonica
AAAAATTGGGGGTCACCTTTCATCCTAAGGAGCTATAACTGATTAAAAATATTCATGGTTTTATGTATATATAAATGTTGACGCACGTGTACGTGCACGCTAAAAGGCGCGAACAGAAAATTAAGGTACATAACATTCAACCTTGACCTGAAGCTTATGCTCACCTAATATGATTTGGAAATGACCAATGGTTAAGATTATATGGGGTCATCAACGTTTTGAAGAAAGAGAAATGAGGGGGTCAGAAAAAACAACTTTTTAAACATGATGACGTCATCAAAATGTAAAAAGGGGTCAATTAAATGAAAGAGAATTTTCTCAGCTATAACATATTCAAAGTTGGAAGACGATCAACCAAGGATAAGCGAGATACGCTCAAATGCGTATTTTCAAAAATGACGTCATAGCTATAATTCACTTCCTTGAATTCAAATGCCAATATGATGACGTCACAATGTCCGATCAGCCATTATGATCTATAAAATCAGGTGGGGGACAATCAATCAAGATAAGCGAGTACGTTAAAACGAGTATAAAGAGTAATAACGTCATAAATAAAAATTCAATTTTTTCTTAATTCAAATGGCAATATGATGACGTCACAATGTCCGATCAGCCAATATGATCTATAAAATCGTATCTACAACTCATGTGCTTTCAGAATATGTAATAAAAATTGGGGGTCACCTTTCATCTTATGGAGCTATAAGTGATTAAAAATATACATTGTTTTATGCATATGAAAATGTTGACGCACGCGTACGCGCACGTTAAGTGGCGCGAACGGAAAATTAAGGTACCTGACATTCAACCTTGACCTGAAGCTTATGCTCACCTAATATGATTAAGAAATGACGAATGGTTAAGATTATATGGGGTCATCAACGTTTTGAGGAAAGAGAAATGAGGGAGTCAGAAAAAACAATTTTGTTGACCATGATGACGTCATCAAAATGTAAAAAAGGGTCAAATAAATGAAAGAGAATTGTCTCAGCTATAACATACTCAAAGTTGGAAGACGATCGACCAAGGATAAGCGAGATACGCTCAAATGCGTATTTTGAAAAATGACGTCATAGCTATAATTCACTTCCTTGAATTCAGATGCCAATATGGTGACGTCACAATGTCCGATCAGCCATTATGATCTATAAAATAATATTTACAACTTATGTGCTTTCAGAATATGTAATAAAAATTGGGGGTCACCTTTCAACCTAAGGAGCTATAACTGATTAAAAATAGGTCTAATTTTAGCAAAATTTCACTGTATAGCGGCAAAATACGCGCAAAGATACCTATGTTTGATGCGCACGTACGGCATTGCTATAGGCCAAAAGATGACCGAAAAGAATGCACATTTGTGAAAACAATGTCAGGAACCCAAAATATGTAAAATAACGTAATTTCTAGCTTTCGTACGTGCTGTGCACGTAAAATTGCGCGCGCGTAGTGGAAAATTTCAAAAAAATTTGAAATGCTCAAAATTTCCTAAAACGTGCTCTAATTTAGTCATAAAGTGATTTCGAGCATTCTGAAATTTTGACACACGCGTACGCGCGCGTAGTGGAGCGCACGCGTCAAATTAGGGTACAGTACATTTAACATTAACCCGAAGTTAATGCTCACTTAATACGATTTCGAAATGGCAATTGGTTACGCTGATATTATCGATAATGTACAAACGCAAAATTACGCGTAGATGACGTCACGCATGACTGAGCGCGTTGAAAAGCTTACCATGACTATTCCAGACAAAGCCAAATGTTCGCTGACAGCAATTGTGCGTAACTCGTGGCAGTTTTTGTGATATCGTGCGAACA
>NW_022726318.1:3757-6007 GCF_011630105.1 Anneissia japonica
TCTGAGCGCGTTGAAAACCTTACCATGACTATTCCAGGCGAAGACAAAATGATCGATGTAGCGACCGTGTGCGTAACTCGTGGCAATTTTGAGATATCGTGCGAACAGAAAAGGGGAGAAAGAAAGAATAAAAAAAAGATGATGATCCTGACAATAACAATAGGTGATCCGCTAACGTTAGCGGATCACCAAAAAAGATGAAGATGATGATGATCCTGACAATAACAAGAGGTGATCCGCTAGTGTTAGCGGATCACCAAAAAAAGACTAGATTTGAACTCGTCACTGAGGACGAGTTAGGTGATCCGCCGTACTTTGACCCTCACGAAGCACGCGCGGTTCTGATTGAAAAGTATAATATTCTAAAACATGCTCTATTTAAAGAGTAATTTTGAGCATTTTAAATGAATTTTAAAGAAAAAGAGTAATTTTGAGCATTTTAAGGACTTACGAATGTGTACACATACGTCTTAACGTCCGTGCGCACGGTAGTATTAATAAAGTGTCACAAACCCAACACATGTACCCGAAACGTAATATCCAACTTCAGTACGTGCTGTGGGCGTGGAAATGAGCGTACGGCGCGTAAATTTTGGAAAGTTTTGAAATATTCAGATATTAACAATTTTAAAATGTTAACGCAGAAGTACGAATACCTTATACGACGTGCCTGACGACGGTAATGGCACATGAATTTAAACCTTGTCAAGTTTAATTGAAAACCCCCTGTTGGTTTGTAATGCCACACGAATTTTGCCTTTACAGTATATGAACTATCGGTCTGATAGTGTCGAAATAAAGTCTGCCGCCCTCTATTTTCAATGTGTTTATATAATTTAAGGAAGAAAGATGAAAAGGATCCAAAAAAAGCATTCTTTTTGACCATGATGACGACTACAAAATAAAAAATAGAGGGAAACGTCCGTAAGAGAATAGATTTAGCTTTAACATACTCACAGGTGGGAGACAATCAATCAAGATAAGCGAGTACGTTCAAACGAGTATTAAAAGTAATAACATCATATATAAAAATTCAATTTTTTCTTAATTCAAATGGCAATATGATGACGTCACAATGTCCGATCAGCCATTATGAAGTAAAAAATCATATCTACAACTCATGTGCTTTCAGATTATGTAATAAAAATAGGGGGTCACCTTTCATCCTAAGGAGCTATAACTGATTAAAAATATTCATGGTTTTATGCATATATAAATGTTGACGCACGCGTACGTGCATGCTAAAAAGCGGAAACGAAAAATTAAGGTACATAACACTCAACCTTGACCTGAAGCTTATGCTCACCTAATATGATTTAGAAATGACGAATGGTTAAGATTATATGGGGTCATCAACGTTTTGAAGAAAGAGAAATGAGGCGGTCAGAAAAAACAATTTTTTTGACCATGATGACGTCATCAAAATGTAAAAAGAGGTCAAATATATAAAGGAGAATTGTCTCAGCTATAACATACTGAAAGTTTGAAGACGATCGATTAAGGATAAGCGAGATACGCTCAAATGCGTATTTTCAAAAATGACGTCATAGCTATAATTCACTTCCTTGAATTCAGATGCCAATATGATGACGTCACAATGTCCGATCAGGCATTATGATCTATAAAATCATATTTACAACTTATGTGCTTTCAGAATATTTAATAAAAATTGGGGGTCACCTTTCAACCTAAGGAGCTATAACTGATTAAAAATAGGACTGATTTTAGCATAATATCACTGTATAGCAGCACAAATACGCGCAAAGATACTTATGTTTGATGCGCACGTACGGTATTGCTATTTGCCGAAAGATGACCGAAAAGAATGGAAGTTTGTGAAAACAATGTCAGGAACCCAAACTATGTAAAAAAACGTAGTGTCTAGCTTCCGTACGAGCTGTGCGCGTAAAAATGCGCGCGCGTAGTGGTAAATTTAAAAAAAATTTGAAATGCTCAAAATGGCATGATACGTGCTCTAATTTAGTTAAAAAGTGATTTCGAGCATTTTGAAATTTTAACGCACGCGTGCGCGCGCATTATAAAGCGCACGCGTACAATTAGGGTACAGTACATTCAACATTAACCCGAAATTATTGCTCACTTAATACGATTTCAAAATGGCAATTGGTTAGGCTGATATGATCGATAATGTAAAAACGCAAAATTGCGCGTAGATGACGTCACTCATGACTGAGCGCGTTGAAAAGCTTACCATGTCTATTCCAGACCAAGCCAAATGTTCGTTGACAA
>NW_022726319.1:0-585 GCF_011630105.1 Anneissia japonica
CAATGTTGGCGTCGTTTGTGGCCCGAGATGGTATTGATCTTTATTGCGCCAATATCGCACAACAACATTTTTTTTTTGTGACGCGTTCGCTCAGCAACAGGAACTTTGAAAATACCTTGTACAAGTAAAAGAATCATCTCGTATACCTCGTCGTTCATTGGATGAATGTATCCCGCCGATTCTTTTTTACCAGGCGAAATAGGAACGAATAAAAGCAAACTGAAAAGTACAAAAGTGCTTGCCATCTCCACTAAAGTGAACTAATCAAGAGATAATATTTTGAGACTGAGGCTATGTTCACACACACGGCGTAAGGCTGGCTTAAGCCTGGCGTAGCGTACGCCTTTGTGTGTGAACTAGGCAGTGGCGTTGTTAAAGCCACTCACTACGCCACGTCCTTGGCGTTATTAANCGCTACCTGCAGACCCCAGATTAGCTAACGCCACTGAGCTAACGCCAGTGATGCTTGAATGATTTGACCTCATTTCAAGAGATTGACCAATCACGATTACAATATATTAGCTACTTTGGTCTCTTTTCGTGCTCTCTATAAATGAAATGGTAAAGGGGTTCCTTTTCTATTGC
>NW_022726320.1:0-1555 GCF_011630105.1 Anneissia japonica
ACTTTAGAACACTATTTTATTACAACATGAATATTTCGACCTGACCTCAGGTCCTCTTCAGCATGCTGCATGATTCCTTGATGGGGTTCCTGTGCCCTATGGAAACTCGCTGGTGCTACCACTACAATATCATACTTACAATGATGGATCAACAAATTTGTAGATCTTGCCACCAGAGTTTGATGTCACTGCAGAGTGAGTTGCTAACATATAAATCTCTCCTGTAAATGAATGCATGAAATTGAAAATATTAAGCACTTATTCTACCTGCCAAAACCACACAAGCAACGGAACAACATCATGTTCGACTCATGACTTTAATTTGTAAGTCTAAAGCTACATGTTGGGCATGAGCCCAGACATGGTGTATGATTTGATTCTGTATTAATGATCAATGAAAGAAAGTAGGAGCAGAAATAATACAAATAAAAATGAAAGTATAAAAAAAAAGAAGAAATAAGTAAAAAAAGGAAGAATAAAATGGATGGCAAAACCTACCGGATTCATCCTCTCCAAAAGAAAGGATTTTTGATGGGTAATTATTGAGCAAACCTCCAGTACAAACTGTTGAATCTCCCAAACATATGTCACTGTTCTCCCATGTTCCATTATTCTCAACCAATTTGAACAACCGCCTGCAATAAGGGAAGATGATTTATTTATTCAATCAATTTGTCAGTTGGTCAATCAATACACTGGTTCCTTATGCTTTCTTCTCTTTGTCTCTGTGGTTGTTTGCTTTTGTTAGTCTTAGGATATTTCTCAGTTTTTTTTTCCTGCTTCCAAGACTTTGCATTTCAAGCGCATAGAGACTATTGTAATATGCGCTTAATAAATATACAGCCATTACCATTACCATTACCAATAACAATGAATCAAACAATTAATCAATACAGTGAAAGAGAAATAAAGTTCAATTAAATACATGCGGCAACCGCAGTACTGTTATAGTACTATATTGTAGTATTAATATAACTTACGAATATAGGCCAAATCAATAAAACCATTGAACTGAACTTTTACCTCACTACCCCATTACCTCACTAACCCAGTGGGCATCTGTTAAACATCTCTTTAATTATTATATATGAAGTCTTTGACAGGACAATAGCCAATTCATGACAAAAAGCCCAAGTGGTCAACTCCTTACATTTGATTTATAAAATAAGCTTAATTGAGCGACAGCTTGTTACTAAATATAAGTTCACTTTTACCCCCAAAGTTTGTTATATTATCTGACCAATAGAAACTCCCCAAAATGATATAATATTCAAATAATTAGGAAAGGTGATATCTTTCAACCAATTAGGGAAAGTCCACACACCCCAAGCTTGTATGAAAAGTAAAGTATTAGTTACTGTATCCAGAAAAGACTTCCTTCTGATACCTTGAAGGAAACACTACGTCTCACAACCCTACTTGTATATATCATGCAGTAGAATAGTAAATAAACGCTTTGAATTATAACCAGGAGAGATGTAGTCAGTTCAGTTAAAATGGATATGAAACGGTTTTTAGAAATCCAAAATCTTGTCATCATTGTTTAGAAAGTCAT
>NW_022726321.1:0-1673 GCF_011630105.1 Anneissia japonica
TAGGCCTATATATACATCAACTCATAAATTGTATTATAATCGTGGAGATCTTCTTTATGAATGTGGATAGACATTTTTTATGTTTGTACATCCAATCACGTTTTTCTGTAACTAATTTTGTCGTGCTGGGATATGGAATTTTGTCTTGAAATATCAAATGATTGATAATCCGTAGATAAGCATATGCTACGAAATTCCTTAACTATAAGTAATGATGAAATTGAAATCGCCGAACTTTAACACTTCTAAAGGTGTGAGAGCGATTGCAGAGTGCCGGACAGACGTACCACAAGTGTAGCTGCGTCAACCTCAAACCATGAAGTACCATAAAACAAGATCGAGACCAGGACCTGGGGGATTGTTAAGCGGTCTAATCGACAAATTTAAGACCGTTTTATAGCAATCCGCCCCAGAGGTCCAAATAAATCTACTGACAGCATGGGAATCAACATGTTCAGGGCATCTATCTTTTACACTGCATCACATCGGATCCGAACCGAAATTCGGACGGCGTTTCCGAAGCGCTGAATGCTGGTGTCCCTATTCTTACACACTGATCCGATTCTCTGATTCGTTAGGCTTCCGATCAGAAAATTTGGATTTGATATGAATGAGGCCTTGAGATCTGCATTTACATACGCAGATAATATAGATGGAAGTATTGACCAAACAACAAATTATCTAACTTTCTGAACTCCAACACCATATGGGATTGAAACGGTTCTCAGTCACGTAATACCGTTGCTAATTGCATATATTATGTGTAGACCTTTCAAAGACACTTGTTATTACTGAGTTCATTAATACCATCTGCAACGGGAATTGACGGTAAACCGTTATAACAGCCAGCACAATAGAGCATTTAGCGATTAGCACACTTAATTGAAGTTTCTGTTCTTGATCTTGTGATTTCTTAAGCCAGTCTATTCGAACGTTTTTACAGGTGCAATTAAACAACATGAAAAAAAAAAGAGATCAAGTTAATTTCCGTGCACATTGTAAGCTAGCTTTAATTAACACAGGCTACAGATCTCGTTTACATTCAGAACATTAGGCAACTGTTCGTTCGAGGTATATGCTTCAATAAATTTCAGAGTTAATTTTCAAAGGGTGTTTAGTATTCAGTGAAAGGTGACGTTTTGTAGCGTTAATTCACATGTGCTGTTTTAACAAGTTCCTATTTTGGATGATGAACATTGTATGTATTTATTTTGAGTGTATTGATGGGTCTGATGAGATGATGCTCATTCGGGGCGACTGATGCTCGTTCGGGGCGATTGCATAGTGAAGTTGAATCCAATAAACGTGATTATGTCTTTCAGCGACAGTGTGAATAACGACACCATTTGGACCATTAACAATCCCATAATCCATAACACGCTTACAATAAATTGTCAAGTTATTCTGCAAATTTGACAACCTCGTGTTATTGAATTAATTATAAGATAAAAACACATTTCAATCAAAACGAATTTAACATATCTAAAACGTATCTAATAAAAACGAATTCAATAATTCGTCGTTTAAACATCATTACTAATTGTTTAACACAGGTATCAAATTTTGAATTCCATTGTGAAATATAAGGTAATTTTTATTAGAAGTATAGGACCTATGACAAATCTTCGACAGAAAAATAAAAATACACGCAAATAATTAAATAGACTTAGAAG
>NW_022726322.1:0-1424 GCF_011630105.1 Anneissia japonica
CATGTAGCTGTGTATGCAATGCCACTCCTCAACAACGGTAAGGATATTTTACCAATTCAATTGCAAAAAATAGTTTGTTCTATTGCCTTGTATGAGCCACAGTGGAAACTCTTTTATTCTTATACTGTGCAACTAAGGCATAGAACAGACTTCCGACACAAATTAAAATATTTAATGACCTCTAACTTGATGAAAACATAAAATTATTGAGGTCTGTCTGATCACCCTGTAATCTCTGTCTTCATCTAAATTAAATTGGTTGTTTTGTTTATGTATGCAGATATTTATATTTATGTATCTTTTTATTCAGCTTTGGTACTCTTTCTGATTTTCATTTCTGGTCTTGTTCATGTGATCTACTTGTGAGTTCAGTGCTGTGTCAATGAAATTTTTGAATAAAGTGTGCCTAAATACAAAAAAAAAAATTAAAGTGTTATCATGTTAAAGGCAGAATAAATAAATAACTAACTAACTATGGCTAACTAACTAACTACGGCTAACTAACTGAACATATTTACAGAGTAAAGTAATATAAAGTTTACACATATTAAAGTAATTTAATATAATATGTTAAATACTATTTTAAAGTGCATTTATTATATCACATTCACATAATTATTCTGAAATAATGTCTGCCTGAGTTGAACTTACTGAGCATTAGTTTTCAAATCAATTAAACTCTCTTTATTCCGAGTTGTGTTGTGGTGAAATTCTGCAGTACAATATTCCTGTAAATGATCATCACGTATTGTTATCGATATAAAGTCATTTCAAAATGCTTCAACACCTTTGGTTTTGTAGGTTAACCGTCGGAACACAGGAAGCTGAGCCTGGAGCCAATATATTATGTCACTTTAATATAATGTTAGTGTTGATACTCCTCTAGCCTTACGCTGTACAGCAATAAAAATCAGTTTTAATTGATGCTCTATTCACTTGTTGTTTATTATAGTGAGGATGAATATTTAAAATTGAGCATTGTATTCAATTTTTGTTGCTTGGTATAAATTTTTAGATATTTGGAAGTGGTGTAAAGGCTACTGGCATTGAAGTGAAACCAATCTGGGTTTGCCTGACTGCTAGTTCAACTCTATCCTCTTTACAACCAATTATATAGCAAATAGTGCTAGCAGACTAATAGAGAATAAACCAGGAAAAATGTACAATGCTATTTAATAGAATATAACACAATAAATAATACATAGATATTCTCAAAACTTTTATAGTTCTTTTCAGAAGTGTCTACATTGTGTACTGGATTGACATACAAATTGTTTATTATTAGCCTTGATGTGAATTCATGGGAATATGTGTGTATGGCTAAATGTGGGTCTGTTAGTATATGTAATAGAGACCTTATATATATGTGCTATATAAATCCACCTATTTTTATTTAATTATTGTTATTATGATAGTTATTGATT
>NW_022726323.1:0-722 GCF_011630105.1 Anneissia japonica
ACAATAATTAGCATTTCTTTAATAATGCTATTGAATTAAAACATTATACATAGGCTGGTTGTGTCATTAAAGGAGTAGGACATTAGATGTTACAGAATGTAAACTAAACTAAATACCTGTACATTTAGTAGTTTGTTGTAAGGCCATAAAGCATTTTTGGGAAAAATCGTAAAATGAGTAGGAATATAATTAATATTAGAATATTCTATTTACAACCATTTAAACATATTGTAATTACTGTATTTAATTTATTTATTTCCCCATCTTTTGACTGAAACCATGGATATTCCAGTAGATGAACATAGATTATTATTATTATTGATATTATTTTTTGTTAACTGTGCTAACATCCAATTAAATCACTATTATTAACACATAAACATCATGTTGATCATGTGATATCCTGCTACGTGACCTACATGCCTGCCAGTCTAAAACAGTTAGTAAAAAATATGATTGATTTGAAATAAAAGGCCAAATCAGGTATGTAAAGTTCATAGGCCGAAAATAATAAACAGTCCAGTAAGACTGTGAAATACATCACTTCAGGACATCAATCATGGTAGCTTTGGCACTAAGTACGGAGTGGCAAGTCAGAATCAGCAAATACCCATAGTGCTGAGTGTATTGAATAAGGTATTTTAAAATAAAAGTTTAGGCCCTATGTCGGTTTTTAGGAGTTTAAGCATTTTAAAATCATTAATACAGTAGTATTAATATCG
>NW_022726324.1:0-696 GCF_011630105.1 Anneissia japonica
CACACACACACACACAAGTTTTTTTTTTTTTTTTTTTCAGTGCTACTGTACCTGTATCGAATATAGATTATCCTTGAAAAAAAAGTTTTCATTTTTCCTCTCAATCGTTTGGTTTTCCAAATCTATTTCTTCGATCATCATATGACATTTATTGTAGGTTAGTGGTGAATTCTCTTCTAGACAGTACCGCTCTGGTAATCGTGTTTTAAATACTTCCTCAAATTTATCACGTTCAAGGAAAGAAAGTTCATGAATTGCGATATACCATTACTGTTTCGATTAGTTGATTTGTCAATACAAGTTATACCACACGTCTCTGATGCAATCGTTCTAGTTTTCTACGATTAATGACAATTCCGACTCTACTCCACACAAGTTACTAATTCTAAAATGATTATAATTTGTTGTATATATACGGTATACATGTACATAGACCGGCTCTAAGTTAGCCATTTTATACTAATTCTTTCCATTTGTTTACAACTTAATCGGCCGCTTCAGTCAGGCTTTTCACTGCCTCTGTGTTTGCATATGAGTCATTTAAACCTGATAGGCCTACCCCAATACGATTCGCTGTATAAATAATATAATAATAAAATGTAGTTTTAGTATATATGTATATATATGTATATATATATATATATATATATATATATAAATTTTATAAGGCAAATGGGAGAAACCCATAAAACAGCA
>NW_022726325.1:0-608 GCF_011630105.1 Anneissia japonica
TATATACATATATATATATTTATACATATATATATATTTATATATATATACATACATATATATGTGTGTGTATATATACTTATATATAAGTGTACATTATATATAAGTATATAAGAATATAAGTGTATATATAAGTATATATGTAAGTATGTGTATATATGTATATATATATAAGTATGTATATATATAATATATAAGTATGTATATATATATGTATATATATAGGCCTATATAAGTATATATGTAAGTATGCGTATATATATAAGTATGTATATATGTATATATATAAGTATGTATATATATGTGTATGTATATATATATGTATATATATAAGTATGTATATATATAAGTATGTATGTGTGTATATATGTAGATATATAAGTATGTATATATATAAGTATGTATATTATGTATACATATATGTCTATATATTATGTATGTATATATATGTATATATGTGTATATATAAGTATGTATATATGTATATGTGTGTATATATACATAAGTATGTATATATGTTATAATTCATATATGATATGTATGTATATATATATATAATATATATATATATACACATACATATATACATTATAACATATATACATACT
>NW_022726326.1:0-735 GCF_011630105.1 Anneissia japonica
TTATCACACCACTGAAAAAAGATAATTAAAAAACTTATAATATTTTTAAAGGATTAGATAGTTTGTCATGGACACTAAAGTATACATACGTAACACTGCAAATAGTTTCTTTAAATTCTTACAGAGTTGGGGTTGCAAGGTGAACCATCAGCCCAGGCCATATGTTGAGTTCGACAATGATCAGTGCTTCTTCCAACAGTACACCATAGCTTATCACAATATTTCTACAGAAGATAAAATAATCATGAAAAATTAATCACAGTTCCAATTAACACATTTTTGGTGGAACTACTTGAACATATGTCAACCATAAGAAGTTGCAGTAAACTCTATGTAGATTGCTTGCTTGTATTATGTGTCAATGATTAGTGTTGTTAGGCTCTTCTGCACTAGTCTGTTCTCAAATGTATTTATAGTTCCATTGAATAACAAAGCAATAATGTAACATTATTTTTTCTAACATTTCTTTGTGTTTTCTTTTTAAGAGAACTGATACTTTGAGGACCAGGAACTCACCAGATAGGGACAGACAACAGAACCTGGTCCAAAGATAAGTTCACATTGTTTGGTAATATTGTACATCTCTCCTGGTCTTTTAGCTGGCAATTTTTGAATATCAGTCGGTTTGTTTAGCAAACATTTTCCATAACCACGACTAGAAAAATACAGAGAAAAAACCAATTTCATTAATTCATCAAAATTCAGTTCTGACTGTCTTACTTTTCCAAGATTCTA
>NW_022726327.1:0-1001 GCF_011630105.1 Anneissia japonica
TTTGCAGACGTGTTCGGGCAAACTTCCCCCGTTCTTCTCGGCAAGTTGCCGGATGTTCATTTTCTTGAACACGTTCTTGGCGCTTCTATCGAAATATCTGACGGTTTCGCGTTTGGTCATATTTTTGAACACGGATTTCTCTATCACGTTCTTCATCACGGATTCGACGAACCTGACTTTGAAATGCTGACAGGCCTTCTCCAAAGAATTCAACGTTAGCAAGTTCACCTCGAAAACTCCATTTCCCAAGTCGTTCACTATCGACGAACATCCGAACAGGTGACGGACATCTGTCTGTACCACGATCAGTCCTAAGGCGTCCTTCAAAATCGCATCTTCCAAATCGTTGGAGGCTTCGACTCGTACACGGTCATTTTTGCACGCGTTTTCGTCCTCCGTCAATACCTTCAGACATATTTCCGGTTTATCCAATTGTCTCCACCTGGGAAGCAAGACGCTGAGATGGACCATGAAGACTCGGTCGGTCGACGTCGGAAGAACCAGTTCGCACGTGTCTTCGTCATTCATCGAGGACGGAGGAAAAGGCGTACTCTCTCTGGAACCGTCCCAAGACCTACACGTCAGAACTCTCACAGCGTCGGCCGCCTGTTTCGACGGAGAACCGACTTTGACTAGTCCGTTCTCCTGGCACTTTCCGTTCTCGCAGGATCTAAGAGTACGTTTCTTTAGGAACCTCAATCTAGTCTCGTAGAAATCGACATTCACGTTAACGACTCCTCGCTTAACCTGTTCTCCCCTCACGTATCCCACGTCCGCCTGCGGATCTCGTTTGCCGTGGTTCCAGTACGTGTGTCTAGGATGCACGCGAAGGAGACCGAGAAACTTCATTTCCTGCGATATAGTTTCGTCCAATTTCAATTGCAGGAAATGAGCGTCGGTGAAAGTGTTGTCTTCGAGAGCCGCCATATGTTTGAACATCTTGTCGGAGATCGAACGGTACTTGTCGTCGTTCGAAGCCATGTAAGCCTCCGTTCCGACGC
>NW_022726328.1:0-1233 GCF_011630105.1 Anneissia japonica
ATATACTGTATATATATTTCTCTTACGCTGTGTTAAATAATATATTTATAGGAGTCTTTAATGCTACATTTACACCAGCAAATGACGGTTATGTGACAGATGTTTACTGTACAATATACCATGGTGGTACGCCAGAGGTTGACGTCATACTTATGGCAACGAAAGAGGACGTTAGCGAAAATACTACGACATCACAAAAATAAGATAGCCGAGAAATTGCATCATATAAATTCTCTGTGCTATCTGGTATGGATTCAACATACACGTGCGTAATCCTAAACGCGAATGAATTGGCAAAACTTGCTATTCTTCCTGTTATAATATTTCGTAAGTGGTGTTTCAATTTCAAAATTTACCAATAGCTATCAAGTTGTTTAAAGAGTAGTAAAAACAAGGAAAGGAAAAAGAGAAGCAGCACTAGGAGCTATCACATCCAGTCCATGTCGGTGTTTTACATGAACAACTCTGGTTTAAAGAAATATATCAAAATCGATACATTGAATGTTTAATCCATTTTTAAATTATCCTAGTTCAAACCAACTTGTTACAAATTTTATGAGTATCATGATATGATGATTTTGGTTGAATTTAAAACAGGATTGCCTTCATACAATGGAAGTCTGCAGATTGATATGACTACGAGTTCTGCAATAAGTATTAAGTGGACTGCGTGGGACAACACTACAGACGAAGGAGATGGGCCTGTTATTGGATACATTATTCATCATAGACTTAGCAATGCCGAAACTGATGACTGGAAACAATCACTAATTCATACTACATTGTCAGGAACTGTTTCAGGGTTGCTGTGGGATACAAATTACACTTTTGCAGTGTCAGCTGTCAGACCTGGTGGTGGCGGCAAAGGTCCAATTGGAATGCAGCGAATCAGCACGAAAACTCTTTGTGGAAGTTAGTTTTTATCCAGGTGGAGAATGTGTTGTTAAATTTAAAAACAATAATAAGAATATTATCGAAGAATTCCATTGTTATTACAATAATTCTAATGACATATATAAGATAATTCCAGTTAATTTAAATTAGTGAATAATAACTTCTAATAATTATATATTGTTGCAACGTCAATTTATATCTTCTGAAGGACCTAAGGTGGGTGCTGGTATTGGTGGGGGCGTTGGAGCAGCCATCTGTACTATTGTGTTGGTTGTGATTATTACAATAATATTTCGGTAGGTGTTAGATAAATATTTTAACTTTATATTTTGACATGGT
>NW_022726329.1:0-3485 GCF_011630105.1 Anneissia japonica
TGTCCTTGTTTTCAAAATGTCTATCTACATTAACATTTTGATCTTTAATTGTGTATAGAAGATGAATGTGCATGTTTTTTTTGTACGCAAGCTTGTCTTTGATTCGGGTTAACTCCAAAATTTTAAAAACTCCAAATATTAAGTTAGTTCTGGCTATATCTGCAAAAGCCTGGGAAGATTTTTAAATTTAGTAGACTCAAAATTGAGGTGGTTTGAGGCTTTACTTTACAGAATATAGCACTATTACGGTAGCTACTTGCAACCTGCTAATTTTCCCCACTGATTTTTTTTCTACCTGGAGAGTTATTCCCAGTCCAGGCTATTCCCCCCCCCACCCCATTTTTTTCGATGCATTGTTCCTCTTAGTTTTCCTATTGATTTATTTTCCATCAGGTTATTTTCATTATACTTTATAAGAGAGAACACATTTTTTTATTTTTATTTTTTTGTTTTCTCTATATCAATTAATTATTGTCTAGTCATTGTAAGGTTACACTAAAAAGGTGTGCCGATGATACAAAAGCGTTATTCACTCAATTGACTGATTGACTATTGATGCATTCGCAATACCGTATTGATGAAGAATAAATACACAATGTAGAAACGTTTTTAAAGTTTAAATCCGGTTTTACATAAGAAATACAGGAAAGAAAACAGGATCTCTGTATAACATGCTTCCACACCTTTTTCCTAGTCGTTCTATATATTTCATTATATATTATATATTTCATCCACAAAAAAATACTCTATTATTTCTGTACTTCTACAGTACTTCGGAGGTCAATGC
Organism: Anneissia japonica; assembly: GCF_011630105.1. Lineage (NCBI taxonomy): Eukaryota > Metazoa > Echinodermata > Crinoidea > Comatulida > Comatulidae > Anneissia > Anneissia japonica. The sequence continues at coordinate 788 of NW_022726329.1, forward strand.
CCATTAGTGATTCTCTTCTACGATACGCCTACTACTGAAAGGTCCACTGATTAATCGCAGATAAAAAGTATAATACATACTCCAAGTATTGAAATACACGCCATCGTGTTGGGATTCAATATTTCGACATTAATTATGTCATCATACGCCTACTTTTATTTCAAATTGTGTGTTACGGTTGATGGTAGCAAATACGGCTATATCATTAAATATATTTCATTTAATTAATGTTATTTAATTTGTTTATCAGAATATTAGGTTAATTTATGTTTTATAAAGTATGCGTATTATATATATAGGCTTAGCTCAACTAGCATTCAATTAAATACATTAGAAACACTGTTTTGGCTCGACGTCGTAATAATTATGCACGAAAGTGTATTCTTCAGGCCTATTAGTTCATCGATCTATGGAAGAAAGAATCCAACTACTCAATAATGTTGGAATATAGAATACATGCCAAGTTGGAGGTAGCTAGAGGCTTGAGATTTAACAGGAAATAACTTAATTGACGTGAGTCGAGGGCCCGTCCAAGGGCCCCGAAAAATGTTGGGCTCTCTGGGTACTCTGAATATCTCTAGTGCTGAAATTAAACCTTAAAAATGAGTAGCTATAACAGGAACGATAGAATAATCTCACTACAATAATTATAATTACAATAATAATAATAATAATAATAATAATAATAATTATAATTAATAATAATAATTTAATATTGGTTGCCTTTTTGCCCTTTAAACTGTTTCATTTTGCTGTTATTGTGATGTGGATCTATTTGTTGAAAAATGTTTAAATGTTGATTGTTTAGATTTTTCTGCTTGAACCCTTTACTTTTATAAAATTCAACCCATTTTGAGTGATGAATAAAGAATGATTTGATTTTATTTGAATCGGAGACCTAGAGATCCCCGCGTTTTAGCGCGCACAGAGACTACCACCAGTTTAGGCAACTGAGCTAAGCTGCTCTGCTACCTGGTTATAAATCTATAAGGTACCGTACCATTCCAATATTTAATAATAGGCTCTATTACAGTAACACTATTAAAATTCAGAGACGGACAAAAATTTACTTTCGCCATAATATATTGTAGAGCAAGCCTACGACTTCTGGATCACTTTTTCTTCAGGTCATCTAATAGGCTTGAAAATATCAATATAAAGACGTTTGAGTAACAAAATTCATTGATTGTTTTTAATAAAGTGTTACGTTATACCAAAAAGTATGTTGCTCTGAAACATGATAAGGCCAATCTGAATAAAATGACCCGATCATCCTTTAAGGTCCCATTGATACATTATTTAATCGATTTCAACATGCTGTGTATAATATTTAATAATAGGCCTGCTATGATGGATAACCATGTATTTTATTCTTTATTTACTGACATGTTTTTAAATGATTTTATTTTATTTGTATTCTTTTTATTTTGTATGATTCATTTTTATTTTTTGCGCATACAGATAAATAAATGCCTGAACTGATACTTTATGGGTTTCATATTACTTTCTATACTAAAGAGATATCATAACTATTGTTAAAACTGTGTGCTTTGAACATCTGACGACGACGATAATGTCGCCAAATTCCCAACCGTAACTCAGGCTACAAGCCTCGCTTGAAACTTCACATCAAAGGGAATGTTAATTAATCTTACACAGGAGTCTGTTATCACCTAGCTTCCTCCTCCTCCTCGTCATCATCATCATCATCATCATCATCATCATCAATTGTCCATTTAAAGGGACAAACTATGAGTTCAGAGTGTAGGCCTATTCAATAATAGACGTCTCATAATGCACGACGAAAGTGCATTTCGAAGCATCTAGAAAACCAAAACTTTTCGAAAGGGGAGCCGAAGTCTCCCCCACCCCATGCCTAAAATTTATCTCCCAGCGACAGAACAAGCTCTCTCTCTCTCTCTCATGACCCCTCCCACCATGGGAACCCATCTGTGCAATAGTCAGGGTAAACTCTGGATCCGCTCTTGACATGTATTTAAGAGGAGTGCTTAAAAGGTATATTTACAGTATATTTTTTTTATAGAAAATAATGCATACTAGAACTATCAGCAATAACTATAGATAACGCCATGCTTTTTTCTTGTCAGTTGACTAGGTAGTTTAGAGAAAAAAATGAATATAAGACCTAGGCAAGTGTATAAGGGAACCTTAAAGGCTTGTTTATACTTCAACGATAACGATAACAAAGCTAAAAAGCGATTGTTCATATAGAAAACAAGAGAAATCAGAGAAGTTTTTACACTAAGAAAAAAAGAAAATATAAAGAAATAAGAAATTTTTACAATAGAACGATTCGATAACGATTTATCAGTTATGCGATAACAACATATTTTGACAAATCAAATCAGATGACGTCATAATCATGGAAAAACGATAAAATCGTTGCTACTTTTACGATTTTAATGTTGTCCATGATTATGACGTCATCTGATTTGATTTATCAAAATATGTTGTTATCACAAAACTTATAAATCGTTATTGAATCGTTCTATTGTAAAAACTTCTCTTATTTCTTTAATCTTCTATATGAACAATTGCTTTTTAGCTTTTTCATTGTTATCGTTGAAGTATAAACAGGCCTTTAGTCTGATTTTCTGCAAAAGCTCACTGTGTGTAGTAATTAACCTACTTGATTTCTATAAAAGCTAAGCCCACATAGACACTGAATTTCAACTGA
>NW_022726330.1:0-551 GCF_011630105.1 Anneissia japonica
AAAGAATTTAGGACTATCATACAATTTGATAAGCGGAGCTGGAATAAGATGTCTTACAACACCTGTTCGTATGTTGAAAGATGGACCAGTTGATTTAGCATCCCTCCAACTAGCAGGTATTCTATTTTCAATTACTACTACAGTACACCCTCTCTGAGTACAGTATATAGAATATAATAATAATTTTGCTTATTCTGCCACTGCTGTGCTCTGTGTGAAAAGACCCAACATTCACACAAAAGGGTATGGAATTGCAAAAGTTACGACTGTCAAGGTTTTTTGAAATGGAATCCTATCTCAAAAAGTCCTACCACGAACTAGAGGACGGCCTTCAAAAGGACGTAAAAGGCATTTGTATTGAACATGTGCTGCATCAATAGAACGCATGCTTGAGTTTTGAACTATATTCAAATTCTAATAGGGCGCCCCCTACCTCAATAGTCGGACCTCTTGCTATTTTAAATTCTTTGTTCACACATGTTCAGGCTCAAATAATACAATTTGTTTACATTGTTTAGGTAACCTTCAGATTAATGATTCCAGCATCCGGT
>NW_022726331.1:0-592 GCF_011630105.1 Anneissia japonica
CAAATTTCTGTCCATGACACTTTAAGTAGTTTGTCGAATTAACACAAAAACCTTTGGTCATAGATAATTTTATTTTCAGCTGCTTTTCATTGGAATTCCTTGCCCAAATATATTACTGAATCACCATCAGTTGCTGTTTTAACACAAAACTTAAGACGCACCTTTTTATTATAAAATGTTAAGCGCATTTGATTTTTACTTCGGTTTAGTTGAAATTGGCGCTATATAAGTTATTTATTATTTTTACTATTCTTATTATTTTATTATAATCATAATAATTATTATTATTATTAAATACCACACAGTATTTTCAAAAAGTATAAGGAATTTGGCCAATATTAAGATTTTTAAAACATATTCATATCTGTGAAACAATTCAGAATAAAATATCAAATTTTGTTAGCAATTTAATCAATATATACTGTATATTGGCTTATATGTATTAATATAATATGTACATGATATAATTTTGTTATAAATAAGGATTTAACTATATTAAGGCAATTTGGGAAACCATAATTTATCTTCCAGACAATACTATTATTATGTCATTGAACTTTTTATTGCCTGTAATGTAATAAGTTATTTTTGT
>NW_022726332.1:0-1492 GCF_011630105.1 Anneissia japonica
CCCTCGATGACACCGTAAAATCGAACGTCCTGGCTGTTTCCTATTGTGAATCGATGAAATCCCTTTGCCAGAAAACCACGCATCACGAAGTAACCTTCGGAAATCTCGTCCCACCCGTGCATTCTATGGGCTATTTTGCTTTGCAACTTTTTTTTTATCGACTTCTGTACTGGATGCATTCGACTGAACAATATATCTTAATCGTTGAAATTCGTCTCGTTACTGCCATCCCCTTGCAAAAATTCAGGATTTTATATTTATGTTCTTCCAACATTCGTTCAAATTTTTTCGGGCGCCGACGCAAAAGTCGCGAGCCCGTGCGCACAGGGGATCGCCGCAGCGAAGAACGAACAACTTTGTTCGCCCACCTCCCAGATCCTTGCTGTGGAAGACCAACTTGTCGCTTCTCGTCGCTCGTTCCTCTTCGATGGACGTCGTCACGACTGTGGAACAGCAATCCGGTTTTCCTTCCCCCGACGCTGCAACCGTCAGTCTGGTCGGCACTCCTTCGACGGTGAGTCGAACATCCCACAATCGATCGGAGGCGCCACGACCGCAGGCGGAGGCGAGGACGCCGAGGACGCTGTCCTTGTCAGGTTTCGACGGGCACCTCTTTCGGAGGGCATCCAGCAGGGCGGTCGCGTCGACGAAGTCGTTGCGACACGCCGCGAACAAAGGGTGCTGCGAAGCTCCCTCGTGTCTGACGTAGTACGGTGCTGGCCGGAAAAGACCGAGCGCGGCGCACGCTCTCCTGAACTTGGGAGCGTTCGTTTCCTTCTTCGACAGTCGGCGAACGCTCGATAACGAAATCGTCTTCGTCCTCTTCAGACCGTCCGCGAGTTCGACGAAGGCATCGGCGCAGGCCTCCAAAGCCGACGCAGGATCGTCGTGCGTCAGCGCGATCTCCACCAACTTCCGGTCCAGTTTGGAAACTAGAGGTTCCACGTCGTCCCTCACGTTCAGCATGCCGACCGTGCCGACTGTACGGTCCTCTCGCAGGTACGCGTATCTCTTCTTCGCCGTCATCAGCAGCAGCCGTCTGTACGTCTCCCTCCGGACGAACTTCTGCCATCCGTTTCCGCCGACGGTTTTTTCGAATTCCATCTGCAAGTCGGGTCTGCCGTTCGTCCCGACCTTCACGAACAGCGAGTCCGTGTCCTGTCTCTTATACACATCTAGATCGAGCGCCCTTGCGTTCGGCGCAATTCTTCAACTTGGCCAGCTGTCTCCTGCAGCTCGACGTCACGTGGTTGTAGAGCCGACCTCTTCCGGAGATGGCCAGGCATCCGATGCACGCGTTCGCCACCCTATTGTACGCGGCCGATCGCTCCGGTCGTTCGTCCCGTTCTCGCACCAGCCTCTTGAGTACGGACGGCAGAAGACCTTCGAGCACGCTCGCGTCGACGAAGGACCCGTCTTCGAGAGCTGTCGCCTCGTCCACGTTCCGGTCGACGACGAACCTGGGATAGTAGGACTTGAAGTCGTACACGTC
>NW_022726333.1:0-868 GCF_011630105.1 Anneissia japonica
ACGTCGTTGGTCATCGATTGTTTGTTTTAGCGTAATAACTATAGTAACTAATTCGATAGCGGTATTATATAGTGCATCCGCATTACAACAGTAAGAAACGTGTGACACAGATAACTTTTTTACATCCATTTTGTGGTCTAATGTACATTTTTCTACAACTGAGGACCACAATATGACAAAACCTCAAAATTAGTTCAAGTTCTTAAAACTTCTGTGTAATATATTTATTATTCTTAACTGTTTTCTTTATACAGTATTTTCTTTAAATATTGCACGAGGTTCTGCACGCAACACAAGATTGAGTATTATTATAGTGATCATAATTATATAGACTGGCCCCCCGCCTCACAAACTTTTTACTTTGGGACCCAATTTGTGAATTTCCATACAAGCCGCGACCCATGTAATATTAAATGTCATTGTAAATTGCACATCGACCCTTACAAAACTCAAAAAAATTAATGCTTTATGTTTTAAAAAGTGACTACTTGACATTAGTATACAGCGATTTTTGCATACTAATGATCGTCCTTTTGAGAAAACAGTGGTGATACAAGAATTCTTAGGGGCGCCCAAAAAGGGATTTTCAGAGATAGAGGGTCCATGAAATTTTGTGTTTATGGCAAACGTAGATGACCGGAAATGGCACTCTCATATTGAATTAGAATACATTCTTCCCTTTTACCGAAAGGTCCACTGATTAATCTCAGATAAGATAGTACAGTATAATACATACTCCAAGTATGTAAGTCTGTCTTACCAATATAATCACTATTACAACCTAGACATTTAAATTGATAAACAACAGAGCTCCTATATTCCTTAGGGGTTTGATCTTTAGTAGATATAAAATGAGAGACATTTTTGT
>NW_022726334.1:0-751 GCF_011630105.1 Anneissia japonica
CTGAATATATTATGTGAAGTTTCTCGGTTATGCACAGGTTGCAGCGTTTTATTTTTGGGGAGTAAGCCGATGCTCTGTCGATGATAGACCATTTAATGTTGTAGGGGTGTGTTGCTGTCTTTTAATTTCCATACGTATTTGGAGGGTACGATGCTGTTTCTGTGTTTGCGGGTGTTAAAAGTGTATTTGTGGTATGTGTATCGAGTTTTGAACGGTGTGTCAGTGAGCCGATGTAGCATTTCGTGTCATCATTTGAGTGGACAGTGGCTTTGTAGATGATGGATGAGGTGAGGCAATTTCCAGAGAGTGGACATTCATCTTTTTTTCCTGCAATTGCAGAGAGTTTTTGGCTGTTGTTGCTTAGCAACAAGAAGCTGTTTGTTGTGGGCTTTGATTATACTGCCCATGTTTCTTGAGCAGCTATAGCTGACTTTGACGTTGTTTTTGTTAAAGAGCTTGTGCAATATGTTGCCACTCGGGAAATGCTTTTAACAAGGTTAAGGAATGATTTTCCGAAGTTGGTTTTCACTCCTTTACTGAATGGTGGATTGTACCAGATTATTTGTCTGCTTCTATTTTTCTTCGAAGATTTTGGTTGTGGAGGCTGGTATTCCATTTTGTGCTGGAATCCGCTGTTTTGTAGAGATTGTTCGTAGTCAGGGGCGGCCTGATGGAATGATTCGCTGGAATCAGATATGTTCGATATGCGTCTCTTAATAGATGCGGGATATATACAAATATATATAACAAT
>NW_022726335.1:0-381 GCF_011630105.1 Anneissia japonica
TTAACGCCGATGAAAAGGGTCTTTGGTGGCGGCTAATGCCTAATCGTTCGTTGGTTTTACGAAACTAAAAAATGCGAAAAACCTAAAAAAAAAATTAAAGGACAGGGTAACAATCATGGGCTGTGCCAATGCCTCAGAGACGTGCAAATTGCCTCTCTTATTCATCCACAAATCGAAACGACCAAGATGCTATAAAAAGGAAGGATGTCCCGCTTGCCGGTTACATATTATAGCCAATATTCAGCATGGATGGATGCTACCGTTTTAAAAAATAGTTCCACAGTGACTCTGTTCCAACTGTCCGGCGGTGGTGCCATTAACACGACATTCCATACAAAATTCTACTTCTTCCGGATAATGCTCCGTCACAATCACCCCTTC
>NW_022726335.1:402-589 GCF_011630105.1 Anneissia japonica
ACTCTGCAAAAAGAAGAACTCGTTTCTGAGGATGGGAACGTCTGGGTTGAGTATCTTCCCCCAAACACCACTAGCGTGATTCAGCCTATGGACCAGGGGATCTTGGAACCCCTGAAACGACACTACAAAAAGCATCTCCTACGACACATCCTGGCGAACGATGACGACATTCCAAATGTCATCAAGC
>NW_022726336.1:0-458 GCF_011630105.1 Anneissia japonica
CTTGATGTTGGAAAATTAGCCTTACATTTTAAATTTTAAATTTCTATAGTCTTTGTTGAATGATTTTCTGATGTACTTTTTGATTTTTAGTTCCTATGCATGCAATGCAATAGGAACTATTGTAATCACTCTTAGTCACATTTCTTTTGTTTTTTATTGTGTGTAGTGTGTGTGTGTAGACATTTATGCAAATGCGCATGCGTCAAAGAAAAGTTTTCCGACATTTTGTTTTACATCGCGATGGGAAGATCGATGTGAAGTTTCTGCAGAGTTCAGTCAGGACTCACACTAACCGACCGGAAAGTCGGCATGGATGAAACTATTTTGGTTTACGGCAAAAAAATTCAACTGCTGTAGGCATAGGTATTTTGAAGAAGGCCTAAAATAAAACTAAAATGTTTTAATACTTGCTGAAATACATCGTTTTTTCATTTAGATCTCCATTTTTCACTAAGTCC
>NW_022726336.1:511-863 GCF_011630105.1 Anneissia japonica
AGTTACTATATCCCCGACAGTTGGCTGTGCAGCAATGTACCTTTTGAATGCAAACTGAAAACAGGTGAAAATATAAAGGCAGCCGACTGTCGGGTACATAACGACTATCTAGCTTTCCACAAAAACATGAGTTCAGTAGTTCAGTATTACTGCGATGCGAGGGTAGTTAGATCGTTCAATCAATGATATCGTGTTGTCGTCTAATACAATTAAATAATGTGTGTAATATTTAAGAATGCACCACGTTGGTCGCTTTCTTTGTTATGCGGTAGTAGTACACGTAGCAAAGTGACGACATCAAGCTAAGCCTAGCCCAGGGCCTAGATCGTGTACGTTCTTGATAATCGTAATG
>NW_022726337.1:0-705 GCF_011630105.1 Anneissia japonica
ACCAAATTAGTCACAGACCGACTTGTCGGTCTGTGACCAATGATATTACAATAATCTTTAAGCAATCTTTTTACTGTAAAGTTGGTTATATTCAATAAACAAAATTAAAATGACAAAAGACATGGGCCTGGGAAAGGTTCTAAGAACATATAGTGGTTTATTTGAAATTAACAATGATTTGCTTCATAATCGAGTTCTCAACAACCACCAAATTGGGTATATTAAACCATGTGACTAAGTAGTTGGAAGCTGAGTGGGTAAAATCTTTCAAATACATAAAGCTGTAGTTTATCATTCAGTATAGATCTTGATTTCAACATTTAAATACTGTATAGTTACTATTCTCTATGCCATTAACCAGTGGAGGTGTCAGCGGGGTGGGGGAATTTTCTTTGTCGGAAGGCTGGGACCCCCTGTCTTTCGACGAACGAATAGGTCGTCGGACTAAAAATTTTTTTAAATAATAATTTTCCCATCCAAATAACGCTATCTTGATTGCCAATCCCTAATATTGTGGTCTAAAAACACATTTAGGGTTAAATTAAGCCATAAAAACTCCCTTCAAGAACCCTAACAGAGATTTTTTTGTTTCGGGCTATCGACCGAGGCTTTGTCGTCGCTTTGGTTCGGACCCCTGCAACAGACACGTCGGACCCCTTGTTGGCAAACATCTGGCGCCACCATTGCCATTAACATCTAAAGAAA
>NW_022726338.1:0-547 GCF_011630105.1 Anneissia japonica
ATAAGACTTCTGAAAGCCTCGCGGTTTCGGTCGTCGTGCAGGCCGTTCACTATGTCGGCCACGCCTGGGGCAGACGCATGTCCTTCATGTTCGCCTTCGTAGACCCGTAGCAAAGATGCGACGGTCGACAGTACCTGGAGTGTTCCTCCAAGCACATTTCGCACCTCATCGGATCGTGCCGAACGACGTGACGTTCCATGTTCTTTCCGCGGTGAGAGAACATTTCCGTCGACGTCAAGCCACCGTACTTCCATCCGGCAGTCGTCCTGTAGAAGGTCTTGTTCTTCGAAAGCCAGCACCCGCTGACGGGAAACACCTTGCACGCCGTCAGTTTCGCCGTCATTTCCTTCAGCAGCTTCTCCGGTTGCCGTCCCGTTCTGATCGCGACCGTCGACACCGAAATCCTGTCCAGGACGGCGTCGTAGTACCGGTCATCGAAATGAGCTCGAAGAGCGTCGTGCAACGACGCGTCGTAATCGACGGAAAAACAGGACGGTACCGGCTCCGATGCGATGCGTGCCGACACCTCCGTTTCCGAGCGAACGGC
>NW_022726339.1:0-811 GCF_011630105.1 Anneissia japonica
TTTGGAATAAAAATAAACGCCTAGAGACGTTTTTTGAGTATCCCTTTTACACTTCAAAAAAAAAAGAAGGCGTCCCTCGAAGAAACACCTCTCAAAAACCTTCTCAATAATAAACGCCCTGGGGTATTTATTCGAATAAATATATGGTAATTTATGTAATTTACATGTCTTCCATATTGGATTCCAAGCTTTGATCTCATGTAGGCAACACATGAGTGCAAGGAAAGAAACCCAGAAAACATTCTAGAAAATAGTAGGGAATAATACTCCTCTGTACTAAAAAATTCAATTCCTGTCTGGTATACATATGTCATTATTATTTGTTTTATGTTGTGTTTAAGATATTGCCGCCTACACACAAGATGCTGATATGTGCTATTGGCAATGCCTATCCTATGTGCCTGACATATAAATTAAATCAATTTAAGTTATCATTATCAATATAAAAACAGAAGGTGAAGCAATCTGTCAGTCTCTTATAATTACGAAAATAATTACATGAAAATATGACTTATGTTGCAACTGGCTTCCAGATGCTCAATGTGCATTAGAGTGATCGTGGTCACATATGACTTAATGATAAGTCTACAAATTCCACATCTTTTTTAGTTTTTAAGAAAATATTTCATTATACAATAAATAAAGTAATTATTTCATACTTTATACATTTTTTGAAGTAAATTATCTGGATTTTCTAAATGTAATTTATCAATTTAACTTAAAAAAATGTGTTATTAGGCCAAGTAAAAAAAAAAAACATGTTTCACGTCCGGCTTTTTTTTTAAATTGAGGAAGAGGCCTTTTTTATTTT